>NC_034199.2:29024145-29131645 GCF_002021735.2 Oncorhynchus kisutch | reverse complement strand
AAAACATTAGGTTAGAAGTCAAAACTAAAACATAATAACATTAGGTTAGAAGTCAAAACTAAAACATAATAACATTAGGTTAGAAGTCAAAACTAAACATTATAACATTAGGTTAGAAGTCAAAACTAAAACACAAAAACATTAGGTTAGAAGTCAAAACTAAAACATAATAACATTAGGTTAGAAGTCAAACCTAAACATTATAACATTAGGTTAGAAGTCAAAACTAAAACACAAAAACATTAGGTTAGAAGTCAAAACTAAAACACAAAAACATTAGGTTAATAGTCCAAACTAAAAATGTTTTAAATGATTTCTGACATATCAATATATTTTGTATTTCAGAAACCGACATTTAATATGATCCAGATCTGTAGGGGTGTATCTGTGTGTGTGTATTGTGTGTGGTTGATAGCCTTTATTGTGTTTTCTGCTATGATGTGACCTCATTCAGAGTGGGAACCACCCATGGGGAATCCCCTGACTCATACTGGGGTGCATGAGTGTGTGAGTGCATACCAGCTAATAATGAGGAGATTAAATGCTGACTTGCTATGGATACTTATGGCCATTATGCAGCCCTTTCACAATTAAAACTTTTCTGTTTAGTGGAGGGCAAGCATTGACCTTGTTGTGTCTTTGCCTATGCCGGATTAAGTGATATGAAATACTATTCTATAGAATAATTTCTCTGTAATAAATATTACCTGATTAAGCTAATCAAGTTAATGTAATTAACTAGAAGGTCGGGGCACCACAAAATAATGTTTATAGAGTTGTTATCTTCCGAATTAACTCTTAAAGACCTGGTAATCTTTTACCTCAATAGCAGTCAATATTTAATCATCACTTTATTTAGTCTCATCTGAAAGTTGTACATTCTTGGTTATCTTCACGAACCCTGGTTAATAAGTTGAATCAGCAATACAACATTTGGTTTAATTATTTATTTACGAAATACAAAATAATTACACAGAATTACATATACACAGAATGTATCATACATTGATTACAAATTATGTCATAAAGGAAAATGTCCCTAGTTGACAGAACAGATAGATACGACAGCTGGTTACACAAAGAGAGGGGGTTGGGTTTGAGTGAAAGAGCGGGAAGACTGAGTAACAAAGAGAGAAGCTATGCTATCTTAAATACAGAATCTTATGCATTGTAAATAACCACCCATTTGAAAAAGGAGAATGCAATCAATATTTACTCTTCGGTAGATTGGTTGTCGATGGAAGGCCGGTTTGTCCTTTATGGATCTCTGGTCCTCTGAAGAGTGTCTAGTGGTGAACTGGAGCATGGTAGAATGAATACTTCGTCCGTCCTTTCCTAGCCCATGTTTACAGCGACTGCTGCTAACTCAACGGCTAGGAGGTATTACTTCTGGAGTGAATAAGAGTTCAAAGTTCATACCAAGTTGCCATAGTTTTAAGCTCATGCTATATTCTGGCTGGTATAGTCGAAATTCATCCTTTCGGCGTGTTGTCCGTCATCTTCACGTTGAAATTCAATGCTGATTTCGTTAGGTTATCTGAGCCCTTTTAACGTAGGACCATCGCTCTAACGTCCTCGGAACAGAAAGTTACATTTTCGCCAAGGGGCTTATATAGGATTGGGAGATAGGGCCGTGTTTCATAGTTTACACCCAGTATCTGTTCACATGGGCGGGGCCTCTGAGTGAGCAGAGTGGTGTTCTTCTGACAAACCGTTCTCTCATTAAGAAGCTAGAATTACATTTAATCTTTTCACAAATAGTTTCATATTTAAACATTTAAATTGCACAACAATTCCATGTGAATCTGATAACTAGAATGTGTCGACTTTCCAAGATACAGTTTATGACATCCTGTCATTAGTAATAATGTCTCAGACAACAACTGATCTGAGATCATATTCATTAAGTACCAACGCATATTTTCAACTGGTTGGATTACCAAAATATGGTTCCGTTTCCCATCTTTCGATGTCACCAGACTCTCCATGTTAACAAAGGGATTTTCAATAGTCACATCGGTAGAGTAGAGAGAGGCAAAAGGGGAAAGGTATTTATGGGGGTCATAACCTTCCCCCATCAAGCCAACGTCATGACAACCTGCTCTTTCTGATAGTTTCAGCAGCTGTGACGGCTAGCTGTGGGGGTGGAGAGGTGAAGATCTTTCAAGTTCTCTTCATTCTCTTTTTTTTTTTTTTTCCACTTTTCGATCTTAAACTAGAGTCCTATTTCATGGGAATAAACATGCACAGATACACATGCATGCAGGGGCACACACACACACACACACACACACACACACACACACACACACTGGCAGGGTGATTGATACTGAGCTGTTTGCTGTTGGGACACCAGTAACAGCAGACAGAGAGAGAGAGAGGGAGCTGCTCCATGTTGTTATTGAACAGAGATTAATCAGGCCAGAGCACAGGAAGGGCTGGCGTCAAACTTTATAATGCTAAAACCTCCCACTGTAGACTGGGTGAGCACTGGGTGAGCAGCAATGTGTGTGTATGTGTGTGTGCATGTGTGCCTGTGGGTGTGTGTGTATGTAGTTTGGATATGAGAGAGAGGAGCTAAATCAACTTTGAAGCCCTGGGAAAAGTGGGTGAGTCTCACACTGTCAGATATAAAGGTCAGATTGGACAGGAATATATTCCCTCCCTAATGTCTACATGCTACCAGCTAACAGCTACTCTTCCTGGGGTCCACACAAAACATGAAACATAATACGGAATTACATGATACAGAACATCAGTAGAGAAGAACAGCTCAAAGACAGAAATACATACATTTTTTGAAAGGCACACTTAGCCTACATATCAATGCATACACACAAACCATCTAGGTTAAATATGCTCGCTTCGAGGCAAGCAACACTGAAGCATGGACGAGAGCACCAGCTGTTCTGGATGACTGTGCGATAATGCTCTAGGTAGCCGATGTGAATAAAACCTTTAAACAGGTCAACATTCACAAAGCCGCTGGGCCAGACGGATTACCAGGACGTGTACTCAAAGCATCATGGACCAACTTTCAGGTGTCTTCAGGGACATTTTCAACCTCTACCTGACCGAGTCTGTAATATCTACATGTTTTAAGCAGACCACCATAGTCCCTGTGCCCAATGAAGCAAAGGCAACCTGCCTAAATGATTACCGCCCCGTAGCACTCACGTCGGTAGCCATGAAGTGCTTTGAAAGGCTGGTCATGGCTCACATCAACAGCATCCTCCCAGACACCCTAGACCCACTCCAATTCGCATACCGCCCCAACAGATCCACAGATGATGCAATCTCAATTGCACTCCACACTGCCCTTTCTCACCTGGACAAAAGGAACACCTATGTGAGAATGCTGTTCATTGACTACAGCTCAGCGTTCAACACCGTAGTGCCCACAAAGCTCATCACTAAGCTAAGGACTAAACACCTCCCTCCAACTGGATCCTGGACTTCATGACGGGCCATCCCCAGGTGGTAAGAGTAGGCAACAACACGTTTGCCACACTGATCCTTAACACTGGGGGCCCTCAGGGGTGTGTACTTAGTCCACTCCTGTACTCCCTGTTCACCCACGACTGTTCACCCACGAAGTTTGCTGACGACACAACAGTGGTAGGCCTGATCACCGACAACAATGAGACGGCATATAGGTACGAGGTCAGAGAACTGGCCGTGTGGTGCCAGGACAACAACCTCTCCCTCAATGTAAGCAAGACTAAAGAGCTGATCATGGACTACAGGAAAAGGCGGGCCGAACAGGCCCCCATTAACATCGACGGGGCTGTGGTGGAGCGGGTCGAGAGTTTCAAGTTCCTTGGTGTCTACATCACAAACTATCATGGTCCAAACATACCAAGACAGTCGTGAAGAGGGCACGACAAAACCTTTTTCCCCTCAGAAGACTGAAAGGATTTGACATGGGTCCCCAGATCCTCAAAAGTTCTACAGCGCACCATCAAGAGCATCCTGACCGGTTGCATCACCGCCTGGTATGGCGACTGCTCGGCATCTGACCGTAAGGCGCTACGGAGGGTAGTCCGAACGGCCCAGTACATCACTGGGGCCAAGCTTCCTGCCATCCAGGACCTTTATAATAGGCGGTGTCAGAGGATAGCCCATAAAATCAGAGACTCCAGTCACCCAAGTTATAGACTGTTTTCTCTGTTACCGCACGGCAAGTGGTACCGGAGCACCAAGTCTAGGACCAAAAACTCCTCAAAAGCTTCTACCCCCGAGCCATAAGACTCCTGAACAATTCATAAAATCGCCACCGGACAATTTACATTGACCCCCCTTCCCTTTTGTACACTGCTGCTACTCGCTGTTTGTTTGTTACCTATGCAGTCACTTCGCCCCGAGGGGACAATGTACAGATTACCTCGACTAGCCTGTACCCCCCACACTGACTCGGTACCCGTGCCCCTGTACATAGTCTCATTATTGTTATTCTTGTTGTGTTACTTTTTATTATTACTTTGGATTTTAGTTTACTTGGTAAATATTTTCTTCTTCTTGAACTGCACTGTTGGTTAAGGGCTTGAAAGTAGGAATTTCACTGTAAAGTCTACACTTGTTGTATTTGGCACATGTGACAAATAAAGATTGATTTGATTTGAAATAGGGAAGAGGCATTGTGCCGCGAGGTGTTGCTTTATCTGTTTTTTTAAACCAGGTATGCTGTTTATTTGAGCAATATGAGCTGGAAGGAAGTTCCATGCAAACACCCTGGTAGGTTGATTAATAACCGGAACCAGATTATAGGCACTGGTTACAGTAAGAAGCCTCCTCTTGAGCAGACAGCTTGATGAAAACCATGCAATATTCAGGTCTCCAAGAAAGTAGACCTCTCTGTTTACATCACATACACTATCAAGCATTTCACACATATTATTTAAATACTGACTGTTAGCACTTGGTGGCCTATAGAAACACCCCAAAAGAAAAGGCTTTAGATGTGCCAAGTTAACCTACAACCACAACACTTCAATAACACTTGACATAAGATCTTCTCTAAGCATTACAGGGATATGGCTCTGAATATATACAGCAGCACCTCCCCCATAAGCATTTCTGTCTCTTCCATAAATGTTATATCCTTGTATTGCTACTGCTGTATCATCAAACAAATTATCTAAGTGAGTCTCATAAATGGCTAATATATGAATGTTATCTGATGTTAGCAAGTTATTGATTTCATGAACCTTATTTCTAAGGATGCATATATTAATATGGGCTATTTTCAGCCCTTTCCTGTGATAGACATAATGGTGAAAAAAGTCCTTCTTTTCAGAATTACACCCTGGTGTGCTTTCCTCCTCGCTACCTCCACAACTGTGGAGTCTCTTCCTTTTCCCCCTTGCCCTGATTCTGGGTCAGAGGAGAAGCACACCAGAGTGTAATGAGAAGAGGACTAGTTGCTATGAGTCAAGCGGTTTGAAAGACATCATCAAGATACTGTACAGTGAGAGTTGAGGAGATATATCACTTTTTGTCAAATAAATGCATCCAGGTACAATTACGTTAAGGCTAACTACATTTAATATCCCTGAGAGTAATTTTGTTTTTGTCATTATTGACTAGTTTTGGGTCTAGTTTCTTTCTTCTTTGTTGCTAACCATCCCACATGTTGCCTGTGCATGCAAGGCCTGTCAGCGATCATACACATCATCCAGTCTGCTGGTACTGCTTACTGTGTGTGTGTGTGTGTGTGTGTGTGTGTGTGTGTGTGTGTGTGTGTGTGTGTGTGTGTGTGTGTGTGTGTGTGTGTGTGTGTGTGTGTGTGTGTGTGTGTGTGTGTGTGTGTGTGAGTGTGCGTGCGATCCTGTAACAGATACACATACACCGCCCGAGGAGCATCATGTGATACCTTATTATAGCATGGTCTCATCAAGACAAAGCTTTGTGCAATACTGGTTTGATTATACTGAGGGTGGTGGTTTGTACCACGATGTAGTCAACTGTATGTGCACACAACATTCATCTAGGGACAGAGGACTCGTTTTTCCCTCTGTCACACGCACACATATAGCAAACAAAAACACATTGGAAAATATATACAGTATACACACACACACGCGCTGCTTCAACCATGGCAGGTGTGTTCAGGTGTACTCCCATCACCACAGTAAAGCTGAGAACAGGAAGATCTCCAGGTCATCTCTGAAGACTTTGTGCTGTCACATTTACCATGAGTACTTCCATTACGACTGAGGGGGATTTTGGTTGGCAGTAACACAACCTGTGCCATGTGAAAGTAACACTCTGTTCTTTGTTCTGTTCATTTATATAAAGGTGATGACATTGCTATTGTCTGATAAATAATGAGGATGTGACATTCTCTGTCAAACTGAGAAGTTTGACCACCTTTACAAACCTTGATCTGTTGTTACAAACACTGGCTTCTATGTTGTTCTATTTTGAGTCAAATCAAATCAAATCAAATCAAATTTATTTATATAGCCCTTCGTACATCAGCTGATATCTCAAAGTGCTGTACAGAAACCCAGCCTAAAACCCCAAACAGCAAGCAATGCAGGTGTAGAAGCACGGTGGCTAGGAAAAACTCCCTAGAAAGGCCAATACCTAGGAAGAAACCTAGAGAGGAACCAGGCTATGTGGGGTGGCCAGTCCTCTTCTGGCTGTGCCGGGTGGAGATTATAACAGAACATGGCCAAGATGTTCAATGTTCATAAATGACCCGCATGGTCGAATAATAATAAGGCAGAAGAGTTGAAACTAGAGCAGCAGCACAGTCAGGTGGAAGTTGAAACTGGAGCAGCAGCATGGCCAGGTAGACTGGGGACAGCAAGGAGTCATCATGTCAGGTAGTCCTGGGGCATGGTCCTAGGGCTCAGGTCAGTTGAAACTGGAACAGCAGCATGGCCAGGTGGACTGGGGACAGCAAGGAGTCATCATGTCAGGTAGTCCTGGGGCATGGTCCTAGGGCTCAGGTCCTCCGAGAGAGAGAAAGAAAGAGAGAAGGAGAGAATTAGAGAACGCACACTTAGATTCACACAGGACACCGAATAGGACAGGAGAAGTACTCCAGATATAACAAACTGACCCCAGCCCCCCGACACATAAACTACTGCAGCATAAATACTGGAGGCTGAGACAGGAGGGGTCAGGAGACACTGTGGCCCCATCCGAGGACACCCCCGGACAGGGCCAAACAGGAAGGATATAACCCCACCCACTTTGCCAAAGCACAGCCCCCACACCACTAGAGGGATATCTTCAACCACCAACTTACCATCCTGAGACAAGGCTGAGTATAGCCCACAAAGATCTCCGCCACGGCACAACCCAAGGGGGTTGTCAACTGACAAAGACCTGTTCGGTAGTACCCTTAAATAAAACGAAGTGCAGAATCATAGAAAGACAAAGCTTCTTCAACCGTGCACAGTGTCGCACCTCAAATACCTTGTACCACTGCATATTGATGTGGTACTCCCTGTATATAGCATCATTCTTGTGGATTCAGTTTTTAACTCTGCATTGTTGGGAAGGGTTCGTAAGCATTTCACGGTAAAGTCTACACCCGGTGTATTCGGCCCATGTGACAAATAAATGTTGATTTGATTTTAACACCCATTTATTAAACACAGCCCTTGTAATGGTTTTCTTCATCTGAAGGAGAGGCGGACCAAAGCGCAGCGTGGTGGTTATTCATATTCTTTAATTTATAAAGAAACTACACATGAGATAACAAAAACAACAAATGTGAGAAAACCTAAAACAGTCCCATCTGGTGCAAACACAAAGACAGGAACAATCACCCACAAACACACAGTGACACCCAGGCTACCTAAGTATGATTCTCAATCAGAGACAACTAATGACACCTGCCTCTGATTGAGAACCATACTAGGCCGAAACATAGAAAACCCCAAATCATAGAAAATCAAACATAGACTGCCCACCCAACTCACGCCCTGACCATACTAACTAAATACAAAACACAGGAAATAAAGGTCAGAACGTGACAGCCCTGGATAGCTGACCCAAACATTACAATACTGATTCAAACAAGGAAACAGTAAAAACAAGAGATCACACTGATCATAAAGACCTAATACATGATCTAACAGGAGACATTAAAGGAAACAGTAAAAACAAGAGATCACACTGATCATAAAGACCTAATACATGATCTAACAGGAGACATTAAAGGAAACAGTCCATTGATGTCCATTCTTCCAGTCAGGAAGCATTTGTAATGGATAGTCAACATATTATTGGGATTAGTCTTTATACAGACAAACAGAAAACAGCATCTCTTCCTGGACAGATGTTTCCATTACAACACATTGAACTTGTTAAAAGCCAAATGCATATAGAGATGCTGACTCATCCCAGTGACCTACAGTTATTTTGTAAAACGCACATCATCCTAAATCACTGTCAGAGACAATGGAAAATATGAGTCATTGTTGTGCGAAGAAATTATCTAGTATCACAATATTATTATTTCACAATATTATTATTACTAAGATATGACAAAGATAGAGTACTAACAGTTTACACTAATAATGGCTAAAAAGCTGATTTTTCCTTATCACACAAAAGAAAGTGTCGTAAAAAAAATAAGCAGTCAAATTGATTATCTCTGTTATACTTAATGACAGAGTAGGTACCCTTGAAGTTACCCATGTATATGTTGGAAACACTGAATGACAAGGGTTGTCATTAGACTAGCACACATGCCTGTTGATAGTCTCCGTTACACTGAATGATGATGTCCTCCAGAAAAGATCTCTCACAGAACAAGAAGCTATTCTGAAGCTTCAGCACAACCCACTCAAAGTCTGGATCTACAGGACAGTTCAGTTCAGACAGTTCAGTGTTTATAAGACAGTTGTTCATGTAATGACTACTTTTAACAATCATCCATATTTATGATTTTTCCTTTCATATTAGTTAACAAAGAAAGCCTTTGTTGCGGTCTCTTGACAAGCCTGGGAAAGCAAGACAACTCCTCTCGTGGAGTGTTATGCCACACACAGTGTGATCCTTTAGGTCTCTGAACGACGGGGTTTAGGAGACAGACGTACCATACCCTGGCCTATCAAACCCTAAATAAAAGCTGGATATTTATTCTGCATACAGCAGGATCTGCGCAACAGATGGTGTGGAAATTGACTCGACTTTAGAGTCCTTTATGAGTTATGAAACCTTTTGAAAAGTTAGATTTTGGAGTGAATGTTCCTTGTAATGAGAAACGATGACAGACACACAGAGTCCTGCTTTATTTTCTAAACGCCACAGCCTCATCTGATCCCACACAGGCACACACACAGACGAGACATTAGGATGACAGTCTCATCCCAGACCAAGCCCGTTCATCTCAGTCAGACAGGACACTCCAAAGATGCTCTCTGCTGGGTCATGTGGTTCAGCTTGGAAGGACAGATGACTGGAAACGAGAGAAAGAGAGAGGGATGGAGAGAGAGAGAGAATAGAAAACACTGATCATCTTCCACAGTCGTTCTGCCAGCCTGGCTCTCCCAAAGTAACCACACTGCCGGTGCACTCGTAGAAAAAAAGGGTGCTATCTAGAACCTAAAAGGGTTCTTCGGTTGTCCCCATTGGAGATCCCTTTGAAGAACCCTTTTTGGTCAGTAGAATCCTTTTCATTCCTGGAAGAACCCTTTTCACAGAGGGTTCTCCATGGAACCCAAAAGGGTTCTCCTCTGGGGACAGCTGAAGAACCCTTTTGGAACCCTTTTTTCTAAGAGTGTACCTGGTTGGTCACACACACACCTGGGCAGACTGCAGGGTAGTGTAAGGAGCCTGGAGGGAGAGGGCATCATCCAACCAGGAGGATATTGGGACTGTCAGGTTGGTGAAGGACTTACCATCCTCCTAACATCCTAATCACCATGGCCATTTAGCCAACATAAAACTATCCTCCAAATCCAGTTGACAACTGTACTCTGTACATTACACCCTAATAAGGGTGATTGCTGAACATGGCCATTTACAGCTACCGGATGCAAGCAGATGGCTGTATTCAGTAGAAACCCACAACCCTGGCATTGAACCCACAAATCTAGCATTGAACCCACAACCTTAGCATTGCCAGCCCACTCTTCCAAACCCCTGAGCCATTAGAGCCAGTTGACAGTCTGCTGCTGGATGGATGGAGAGGATGCATGTCACTGGTTGGCCAGATATGATGGCTGAGATAGTGTGGCCAGGAAAAGTCAGTTCTGCACCGACAGACAGATAACTATGTGTGACTATGATGGCAGCTGGGTTCAAACCAGACCAAGGTCTCCTGCGTAAGCCCACTGAGCTAAAGCCTAGGCAATACCTTGGGTAACTAACACACGTTTTCAGGGCTGTGGTGTGTGTAGCTGTGAGAGCAAAAGTACTTAGCAGATGGTAATGACAAGCAGCAGTAGGTCCTGAACTGTTCCTAAACTGAACTGTTCCTGAACTGAACAGTGAAATACAACAGAAATACATGACCAAAGGTATGTAGACACATCCCATTCCTAAATCATGGGCATGAATATGGAGTTGGTCCACCCTTTGCTGCTTTAACAGCCTCCACTCTTCTGGGGAGGCTTTCCACTAGATGTTGCAACATTGCTGCAGGGACTTGCTTCTATTCAGCCACAAGAGCATTAGTGAGCTCGGGCACTGATGTTGGACGACTAGGCCTGGCTCACATTCTGCGTTCCAATTCATCCCAAAGGTGTTTGATGGGTTTGAGGTCAGGGCCAGTCAAGTTCTTCCACACCGATCTCAACAAACCATTTCTGTATAGACCTTGCTTTGTGAACAGGGGCATTGTCATGCTGAAACAGGAAAGGGCCTTCCTCAAACTGCCACAAAGTTGGTAGCACAGAATCATCTAGAATGTCATTGTATTCTGTAGCGTTAAGATTTCCTTTCACTGGAACTAAGGGTCCTAGCCCAAACCATGAGAAACAGCCCCTGACCATTATTACTCCTCCACCAAACTTTACAGTTGGCACTATGCATTGGGGCAGGTAGCGCTCTCCTGGCACCTGCCAAACTGAGATTAGTCCGTTGCACTGCCAGATGGTGAAGCGTGATTCATTACTCCAGAGAACGCGTTTCCACTGCTCCAGAGTCCATTGGCGGCGAGCTTTACACCCCTCCAGCCAATGTTTGGCATTGCACATGGTGATCTTAGGCTTGTGTGCAGCTGCCATGGAAACACATTTAATGAAGCTCCCTACGAACAGTTATTGTTCTGATGTTGCTTCCAGAGGCAGTTTGGAACTCAGTAGTGAGTGTTGCAATAGAAGACAGATGATTTTTACGCGCTGTGCGCTTCAGAACTCAGCGGTCCCGTTCTGTGATCTTGTGTGGCCTACCACTTCGCTGCTGAGCCGTTGTTGTCCTAAACATTTCCACTGCACAATAACAGCGCTTACAGTTGACCGGGGCAGCTCTAGCAGGGCAGAAATTTGACAAACTGACTTGTTTGAAAGGTGGCATCCTATGACGGTCACACGTTGAAAGTCACTGAGCTCTTCAGTAAGGCCATTCTACTGCCAATATTTGTCTATGGAGATTGCATGGCTGTGTGCTCGATTTTATACACATGTCTGTAACGGGTGAGGCTAAAATAGCCGACTCCACTAACTTGAAAGGGTGTCCACATACTTTTGCAAATATAGTGTAAGTGTTAGCATCAGCTTCAGCTACAGAAGCCCAGGAACGTGGGAAGTGAATCAAAGTGTACCTTTAATATGAGGTAACTCTAGTCTACAGAACATCTGCTTTTGTCCTGCTATGTGGGCGTTGGCTGCTGTCACAGACGGGTTCATTTAAGGAATTCAGTCTTCTGCGCGCACACACACACGCGCACACACACACACACACACACACACACACACACACACACACACACACACACACACACACACACACACACACACACACACACACACACACACACACACACACACACACACACACACACAAGACATGTCTGATCTAAGGACTGCATGCCTTGGCAAATAGAACAGTAAATAATGCCAACAGACAGCATCTCTAGGCAGTGTTCCAAACCCTGACTACCGGTATTTCTCTAACACATTGTTTCAGAATTTCATTTGGGATTTTATTTTCGTCACACTGTATTTTTTTGTAGATAGGGGGCAGGGGTCAAAATGGTCCACAGTGGTTGAGTTGGGAGCTGTGGGGTGGCATGGGAAACCAAACCCCACAACATCTAGCTTAGTGCTGTGAAATGGCTCGTGCACACACGCAAAGCAGCCAGCTCTCAATCACATAGCATGCCAGCTCATTCACCACTCTCTCTCTCTCTGACAGAATCACACTGACAGCTTGGCTCAGAGACACCAGAATGTCAAACTGAATGGCAAAGAATTTTACTCCCTTACTGGCACATTGTAATTAATGGTACCCAGTGTGCAAGTGTGTGTAAATGTTTGTGTGCGCATGCGTGTGGGTCTTACCGGTCTCCTCTCGCCACTCTGAGGTGTTGTGTGCTGGGTCAGGGAATGTGAAGGTGTCCTCTGGTCTGGAGGTCTGGCTATGGGTCTATCAGACTCTGCTGTCTTCTTCCACGGCCACAAGGGGGAGCTGTACCTCCATCTGCCCCTAAGCAACCCCTGTGCCCCCACCCTGCAGTCGGTCCAATAAGGCTGATATCAACACATAATCAACACAACAACACATAATCACGTGTGTATTATAAAATGTCTGAATGTTTCTTTGGAATGTATTCAGTACGTTTCTATGCTAATGTTTGTAATGCTGCAAGCCACACCTCCTTTACGGGTATCAATAAATAATATCAGAAAACTACAGGCCATCCAGCCAACTGCTGGAGCAAAATATACAAGGGATGTCTAAACAGATAACTCAACAATTAAATGATGTTTTTATCATTATTGCAAATAGGTGCACACCTTCTCAATTCGCTCCTCCTCTCCTCCTGATCTCTCTCTTTCTCTCCCAAGATGTCACTCTGAGGGGAAGAACATGAGAGCGAGAGACTAACACACAGAGAGAGGAAAGGAAGACAGAGAAAAAAATCTGTCAGAAAGACAAGAAAGAGAGAGAGAGAGAGAGAGAGAGAGAGAGAGAGAGAGAGAGAGAGAGAGGGCAAAGAGGACTAAACCTGTCAATCTAAAGGTATCTCATACAGCATCAAAGGCTATTGACATCAAAGGCTGACCTCTAACAATAGTGCTGATAACAATATTTATAATAACAGCAACTGGGGTTAATATTTGACTTAAAGACTTGTATCTCCTAGTATGGCTCTTCATAAAGCCATAATATGAGTACTAGACTGATGCAACAATAATCATAGACTGATAAATGTTGTGGCTGAACTGTTAGTTGATGGACTAGAACTGCTTTGTATACTGGAGTAGTTTGATGCTTTGATTTCTGCTTAGGCTACATTCACAGTTAACATGTTAGCAATGGTTTGTTTCCTGCCTAGTTAACATACAGTGTGTTAACTGCAAGTCATTTTGGGAAAAACCATCTGGCCAATGACCATATCCTTATATCATTGTAAATGTACAATAAATTTGATGAAAAATATATATATATTTGACAAGGTACCTTCATCCTCTGTTCGGCCTTCTCCAGCTGTCTTGCTGTGTTCTCCTCCTCTCTCCTCCCCTCCCTGTACTCCTGGACTCTGGTCAGAAGGAGAGGAACACAAGGAAGAGGGTGGGGTGTTCTGGGGGAGTTGTGGCATGTAGTCTGTGGGACCATGAACCTTTAGCTCCCACTTTCCTATTGTGGGATGGTTATTTGTAATGTCTATCAATGGTATTAAATGACTAGGATTGAAAACAGAAGAAGAAAAAAAGACAAGGAAAGAAAAAGTCAAAAAAAGACAAAAAAAAAAGACGTTTCCAAGCAAAAAAAGATATTTGCAAAGTAAAATAATAATAAATAAATGTTTTGATAACAAAAAAGAGTTAAGTCCCCCAAATGTGGGGGATGGTGGGTTTAAAAAGGCCTCTGCTTTAAACACAGGCAGAGAGAGAGAGAGAGAGAGAGAGAGAGAGAGAGAGAGAGAATGTGAGAGATAGACAGAGATCTACTTCACTTGCTTTGTCAAGTAAACATACGTTTCCCATGCAAATTGAATAGAGAGTGAAAGAGTGAGAGAGAGCGAGGGGGAATCTGAAAGGATGAAGGGATACAGTATGTTGTGTTCTGGAGTCAGGCTCTCTGTCCTCAGACTCCTCTGGGGAGTGCACACACTCCTCACTAAAGGATATAAGAATATTAATCTGCCGTCTCTGATAGAACAACAAATCCCCCAGTAACACTGTAGAGACCACATCAACCACACTCTCTTCCCCCTGCTCTCCCCTTCCTGTTCGGAGTCTTTGATCACTGTGTCTGTGACGTTGGTTTAGCTTGGATGGATCCTGCACTGTAGTCTGGAGCACCTCCAGAGGACTAGTTCAGTGGAGAGTGAAGCAGGAACACACACAGACATCCTGACACACCTTCCCTACACTCTTAGAAAAAAGGGTTCCAAAAGAGTTCTTTGGCTGTCCCCAGAGGAGAACCATTTTTGGTTCTAGGTACCACCCTTTTGGGTTCCATGTAGAGCCCTCTGTGAAAAGGTTTCTACATGGAACAAGAAAGGGTTCTACTTTGAACCAAAAGGGTTCTACCTGGAACCCAAAATAATTATTCAAATGGTTATCCTATGAGGACAGCCAAAGAACCCTTTTAGGTTCCAGATAGCACCTTTTTTCTAAGAGTGTACCATGTTCTCAGAGAAAACCAGTAGAGAATATATTAATAGAATGTAGGATCTCTACTACTACACACATTACTCCGTTTGTCCGTTTGTCCGTCTGTCCGTCCGTCCGTCCGTCCGTCCGTCTGTCTGTCTGTCTGTCTGTCTGTCTCCACAGAGCTGACAAGGGTATTGTAACCTACTGTAGTGATGTTACTGTTATTTTGGGTTCTCCTACACTTCAGTGAGAGGAATCCCCCTTTCTCTTCTGGTAACCCTCTTTCCCTGTCCTCCCTTCCTCCCTCCCTCCCTCCTGGCACTGCTAACTCTCACAATAATGTGAGGAATAATGGAAAAGAGAATAACTTGTCCAACAATGAGAAAAGCCACACAAGAAAACATTTCCTTTGTCTGTCTATCTACCACAGGAGCTGCGTGTGCCATTTCAACAAAGATGTCAGTTGCCACCAGTGGTGGAAAAAGTACCCAATTTTCATACTTGAGTAAAAGTAAAGATACTTTAATAGAAAATGACTCAAGTAACAGTGAAAGTCATCCAGTAAAATACTACTTGAGTAAATGTAAAGATACCTTAATAGAAAATGACTCAAGTAACAGTGAAAGTCATCCAGTAAAATACTACTTGAGTAAATGTAAAGATACCTTAATAGAAAATGACTCAAGTAACAGTGAAAGTCATCCAGTAAAATACTACTTGAGTAAAAGTCTTAAAGTATTTGCTTTTAAATATACGGAAGTATCAAAAGTAAATGTAAAATTGTTTCAAATTCCTTATATTAAGCAAACCAGACGGCAACATTTTAAAATGGTATTTATTTATGGATAGCCAGGGGCACACTCCAACATTCAGACATCATTTACAAATGAAGCATGTGTTTAGTGAGTCCGCCAGATCAGGGGCAGTAGAGATAACCAGGGATGTTCTCTTGATAAGTGTGTGAATTATACCATTTTCCTGTCCTGCTAAGCATTCAAAATGTAACGAGTACTTTTGGTGTCAGGGAAAATGTATGACGTAAAAAGTAGATGATTTTCTTTAGGAATGTAGTGAAGTAAAACTTGTAAAATATATAAATAGTAAAGTAAAGTACAGATACCCCAAAAACCTACTTAAGTAGTACTTTCAAGTATTTTTACTAAAGTACTTTACACCACTGGTTGCCACATAATACGGTTGTCGGTCGGTACAGTATGAAACCCCTCCCTAACAACACATACTCAAACCCTGCCCTGGGGCCCTTCTTTTCGGCTCTCCTCTGTCTGCAGCATCACCACGACACAACACCTCTGAAACCAGAGGAAACATGAACAGTATTATTATTAGCACACTATGTTAATAATAGTATGTTACACACATTGAGCTATGATGCTTGTGGTCTATCTATCCTTCCTCTCCAGGTAGATTGATTGGTTGTTATGGAGGTGGTTGACATAGCAACCTGGATGACCTCTGTGATTGGCAGGTCTTCCTGCATCCTCGTCTCTCATTGGCTGACAGCCTGGCTTCCTTCCAGGTACTTTCACAGGAACTATGCAGGTTATTCCACCCTTGGTCTGTCTGCAGACTCCTGCTCTCTCCTCTCTCTCTCTTTCTGTCTCTATCCATCTCTATGTACTTTCTGTGAACTCTGGGAAGTCCCTTGAACTCTGTGAGCCTCTCAGCCCACTAACTCCCTTCCTCTAACCATCAAATTATGAAAATAGGGGGGTGATAGAGAGAGATGGAGAAACAGCTAGGAGGGGGAGTGTGAGGGTAAAGAAAGAAAGACAGACACAGAGATTAAGGGAGATAGAGACAGAAATTGCAAGGTTTCTAGTGCATATTTATTTATACTTACTCAAATGCAATCATACCCTCTAAAGCCCCTCTGTGTCCTGGCTCTCTCTAAAACACACACACACACACGTGTCCTCTGGCTCTGACCAGTGGATAATAGTAGCGGTCCTCTCCCTGGGTTGGGCTGGACCAACCGTTCTGGGGCTGAGTTTATCACCACTCCACCCCAGTCGATGAGAGCGCTAGAGCATGTTTACTAACGGATCCATTGGTATAAATGATCCCCCAGCCTCACAGCCACAGCTCCGAGACAGGCCTGAACCCAGGGCCCTGTCGAGGACACAAACACAGCAGTCTTACCAAGGGTGATGTGTGTGAGGCACTAGTCGATGCCACTGGAGCTGCGTCTGACCTCTCCACCCTCTGAAGGAGCTGCTCTGTCCTCTTGAAGAACATGCACACACACACACACACACACGTTACAGCTGTGAAATCACTGTGATTTCTGCAGACACTCCTGATTCTCCCCACAGCAGGATGTTGTTTAACGGAGTCGTCCAGTTTGTTTGTCCTGGTCTGACTATTACTGTCCTCTTTTTCCTATCCTCTGTCCCATCTCTAGCCCCATCTCTCTCTGTAGGGTCTGATAGTCTGTTCTCTGTAACCTCCTATCCTCTCTCTACCCCTGAACTCTACCCTGCTCCCACTGTCTGTAGTGTTTCTACATGTTTGTATTGTACAGTTCTCCAAGTGTGTTGTTGTGCCATGATAGTTGTTCTCGGGCTGATGCCAGTGGTGAGACATCAAACAGAACTGTTCCTCCAGAGGGGTTTGAGAGTAGTCAAGGTTCCAAAACAAAACTGCGTGTGGTGCTTTAGGGCTCGTGGTTCATATTAGTATGCTTTTAGAGAAGAGATGCCTGCATATGACTCTCTGTACTTTGAAATAAACATCCATTAAAGTGCAATGTTTCTGCTTTCTACTGATTGTTTTTTCTCCTACGCACCTACAATAATACAGTGGATTCCGAAGTATTCAGACACCTTCCCTTTTTCCACATGGTTACGTTACAGCCTTCTTCTAAAATGATTTTTTAAATCCCTCATCAATAGGCACACAGTACCGCATAACGACAAAGCAAAAACCCTTTTTTTTACTGAAAACATATAAAAAGTTTAACATTTACATAAGTATGAGACTTGAAATTGAGCTCAGGTGCATCCTGTTTCCATTGATCATCCTTGACATGTTTCTACAACTTGATTGGAGTCCACCTGTGGTAAATTCAATTGATTGGACATGATTTGGAAAGGCACACACTTGTCTATATAAGGTCCCACAGTTGACAGTGCATGTTAGAGCAAAAACCAAGACATGAGGTCGAAGGAATTGTTAGTAGAGCTCCGAGACAGGATTGTGTCGAGGCACAGATCTGGGGAAGGGACCAAAACATTTCTGCAGCATTGAAGGTCCCTAAGAACACAGCAGCCTCCATCATTCTTAAATGGAAGAAGTTTGGAACCACCAAGACTCTTCCTAGAACTGCCTGCCTGGCCAAACTGAGCAATAGGGGGAGAAGGGCCTTTGTCAGGGAGATGACCAAGAACAGATGGTCACTCTGACAGAGCTCCAGGGTTCCTCTGTGGAGATGGGAGAACCTTCCAGAAGGACAGCCATCTCTGCAGCACTCCACCAATCAGGCCTTTATGGTAGAGTGGCCAGATGGAAACCACTCCTCAATAAATAGCACACGACAGCCCGTCTTGGAGTTTGCCAAAAGGGACTCTTTGGCCTAAATGCCAAGCATCACGTCTGGCAGAAACCTGGCACCATCCCTATGTTGAAGCATGGTGGTGCCAGCATCATGCTGTGTGATGTTTTTCAGCGGCAGGCACTGGGAGACTAGTCAGGATCGAGCCAAAGATGAATGGAGCAAAGGACATAGAGATCCTTGAAGAAAACCTGCTCCAAAGCACTCAGGATCACAGACTGAGGCGAAGGTTCACCTTCCAACAGAACAACGATCCTAAGCACACAGCCAAGACAATACAGGAGTGGCTTCAGGACAAGTCTCTGAATGGCCTTGAGTGGCCCAGCCAGAGCCCGAACTTGAACCTGATTGAACATCTCTGGAGAGACCTGAAAATAGCTGTGCAGTGGGGACACTCCCCATCCAACCTGTCAGAGCTTGAGAGGATCTGCAGAGAAGAATTGGAGAAACTCCACAAATACAGGTGTACCAAGCTTGTAGCTTCATTCCCAAGAAGACTCGAGGCTGTTATCGCTGCCAAAGGTGCTTCAATACTTATTTTACTAAGCAAGTCAGTTAAGAACAGGGTTAACTGCCTGTTCAGGGGCAGAACGACAGATTTGTACCTTCTCAGCTCAGTGATTTGAACTTGCAACCTTCCGGTTACTAGTCCAACACTCTAACCACTAGTGTTACAGATAAAAGTATCCTGTGTGTATCCTGTGTGTGTTTCTTTTCTCTCCTTCTCCCCTCACAGGTGAAAATCATCACTCCCCAATCAGTCAACAATCAATCATCAATCAGAAGACACCTCCTCCTATTTCCTACCCTATCACAGTTCCTTCCCCATGGTTTAAAAACCCCATCATTTGTTTGCTCTGGAGCTCAATCTCTCTGTAAAATGCCATGTCTGTAGGTATCTGTGTTTCACTCTCGCTTTGTGTCTTAACCTCTCTTTTGTTTGAGCACCTCCATAGCACTTTGTCATCACCTGTGAGTATTGTTTTTGGTTATGGTGTTTGTTTGTTGCTGGTGGGAAAAGGGGGAAACCAAGACAAGTCGCCCATGGGCATACACTACCCGTAGGTGAACTTTGTTAAATACACTAGTTAGAACTGGGCGGGCAACCCACTGTATTTTTGGTTAGTTAGTTAGCTGTTGTTAAAGTAGGCTAGTCTAGCTTAGGGGTGTTTTTGTATATTTGTTTCTTTCCTTGGGTCCAGCTCAGCCCCTTTTCCTGCCCCCCCCCCCCCCCCCCATTACCGTGTGTTTATAAATAAACCCGGAGTTTGACGGTATAATTTCGGTTATCGTGGTTATTTCGTTCACACTTTTACTTTGTCACAATTATAATTTGCATGAGTTATGTTACGGGTCTCATTACCATCCCCCCTAGACTGTCGGGCCAAAAGGGATTCGTAACCACTAGGCTACCCTGCCGCCCCAATGTAAATGTGATATATCCACTTTTTGTTATACATTTGCAAAAAAAAAAAGTTTTTGCTTTGTCATTATTGGTTATTGTGTGTAGATTGATGAGGGATTCAAAAAAAATCTAGTTTAGAATAAGGCTGTAACATAATAAAATGTGGAAAAAGTCAAGCGGTCTGAATAGTTCCTGAATGCACTGTATCATGGTTGAGTGATTCATGTAAAAAACTCTCCTCTGATGTCTGCTACAAGTTCCTTCACAAATTCAAAGTGCTGACCTGGCGTTGTCCTGATGGATTACTTCATCTACACCTCTCCTCCTGTCTCTCAGACTGGAACTCTGAGTCACGACCTAGGACCGGGTTGTCTAGAGAAACATGGTTGACTTTTTAGGTGGCTCCCTTAAAAAGGCTCCGTAACCACATCTCTTGTTTTAATCGCTTTAGTGCAATTTTCACAAGTATGTGGTACATCACAACTCTTAGTACAAAACTAAAAACTGATCATCAAAAAAGCAGTTTCAAAACTCTTAAGCACATTTTCAATTGACTAAGTAAAACACACAATCATACAGTCCCTTTTTTTCACCAAACTTAATCAGTGTTTCATCTAGAAATACATGTTTCCCATTGCAGTACATGTTAATTAATATAAAATGTAAAAAATAATTGCCATGCACAATGCAATGCTCTCATGACTTTTGATGTGATTCTCTTATCTTTTAAAATACATTTTACTGTTACATAAGCCGACGGCTCTGAATTCATAATCACTTAAACGTTTGGTAAACCTATAGATTTGACATGTAAACTGTTTTGTCTTCTACAGATTTTGAGAACTACTTTGATGACTTATGATTTTATTTCACAGTAAAAAAAAATCTTGGATATTTACAAGATCAGAGATGTACAGTATGTTACAAACCAAAGTGTCTTGGTCGGGTACGCAGATGATACAGCAGGTGCAGCAAAATGCTTGTGTTTCTAGCTCCTACAGTGCAGTAATACAATATAACACCAATTATCCAGAAAGTCCTAAACAAGAAAGAAATGCATCCCCTATACAGTAAACATGCACCCAAAATGAAGTTGCTGGGGTATTTTTGATGGTGGTGGGGGTTCACACTGCTTTATTGAAGAGAGGTGTCACTACAGTCCCTGGTTCGATTCCAGGCTGTATCACATACGGCCGTGATTGGTAGTCCCATAGGGTGGTGCACAATTGGCCCAGCGTCGTCCATGTTTGGCCGGGGCAGGCCGTCATTTTAAACAAGAATTTGTTTTTCACTGACTTGCCTAGTTAAATAAAGGTTCAATAAATAAAAATACAATTTGTTATGTGACCCCAGTGGGAATCTAACCCACAATTCTGGGGTTGCCAGTGCCATGCTCTAATGAACTGAGCCACATACATGACCACTACAATAAATATGTACAATACAATTACTATACAGGTGGAAGATCCCCATGAGCGTACCACCCACTTACAGGCATTGGATGAGGCATGCAATGATTTCAATCCAGACCTATGTACGGCTTGGATTCACCATGCCAAAAGATGTTTCCCCTGGTGCATGAAAAATTTGGATATTTACTGCGATTTTGATGAGAACCTATGGCCAAATGCTCAAGACAGGCTTGATGCAAACTAGTGCCTGCTAAACATTTTGCTTCTTTCAAATTAGTTTGCTACTGGATTAACTGGATTATTAAAATAACTAAATTGAGAAGATATCATTATGTTCTGTTTTGGTAATTAAACCAATGTACTCATTATAAACAAATATTTTGGATCAATGGTTGTATCATGAAAGATGTCTATAAACAAAATGAATGCACAATGAAATGTTTGAATGCAAGACTGGCTGGTGTTACCAGTTTGGAGTTTTGTACCGAGATTTGAAAATTCACCAGATATTTATGAAAATGGTAAAATAAACTGTAGGAAAGCTCTGTCAGTATTAACCAGAGAGAGCCAGCCAAATATGTATTTTTTATTTATTTTTTACCCCTTTTTCTCCTTGTCCCATTGCTGCAACTCTCCTACGGACTCAAGAGAGGCAAAGGTCAAGAGCCATGACACGACCCTCCAAAACACGACCCTGCCAAGCCGCACTGCTTCCTGACACTCTTAGCCTGGAAGCCAGCCGCACCAATGTGTCAGAGGAAACACCGTCCAGCTGCCAACCAGGGTCAGCTTGCAGGAGCCCAAGGAGTCGCTGGAGCGCAATGGACAAGGAAATCCTGGCTGGCCAGCCCCTCCCATAACCTGTACAACACTGGGACAATTGCTCGCAGCCTCACGTGTCTGCCAGTCATGGCCAGCTGTGACACAGCCTGGGATCGAACCCGGGTCTATAGTGACTGCGATGCAGTGCCTTAGACCACTGCGCCACTCAGGAGGCCATGTCAAACAGTTCTCTCTACTGTAACATGTCATTCCTGGAAACTCTCCTATGGGTGTGGATATCCTTTTCTCCGTCTCTCTATTTCTCTCTCATTCAATCACTATATCTAGGATTGTTTCAGTGTGCCAGCTGTCTGCAGTGAGCTCTATTGGCTTGAAATGGTATTACAGAGAAAATACCTAAAGAACAATACAGTGGCAGTAAGTAAGGGATTTATTTGTACATTGCTAACACTCTCTGACGTTCTCCTGCTGTTTAGCCTTCATCCTCTCATACTCCTTTTCCTCTGCCTGTCTCCGTTGCCGGTCCATCTCCTCTTTTCTCAGCTTAACACACAACCCAAGTAGACAATTTACTCATTCTGTCTGTTAAAGGCTATTTAGAAGGCATCATTAATAGATGAGTAGAATGTGAGTGTTTTACATTCCATGCCCATTGCACAAGTGGGATGGTATATACAATTTCTCTGGACATAATCTAATAATTAAGTCTTTACTTTAAAATGTGATGATGGAATACCTGTTTCTGCAGTTTAGCTTGGCTTAACTCCACCAGGTGCCTCTCCCTGGCCTCACAGAACCACCTTATACAGATACATGTTTTAGAAGATGATATTATTAATGTGTGTGCGCGTGCATACGTGTGTGTACCTAGCTTCTCTGTATGTCCTCCTCTTCTTTCTGAACCACTGCAGGTTTAGACAGGATGGTGAGTACATTACAATATTGTATTACTACTACTATTACCGGTAATAGAGGTATACTGTAGATGGAGGTGTGGAGGAAGGGATAGATGGGGAGATATCCTAACAATGCTATGATGAGACTTACTCATGTGTAGTTTACTCCGTCGCGATTCAATGGGTGATATCATGGTGAACCCATCTGAACTGGGTGAGAGGGAGGAGAGAGAGGGTAATGTCAATTCCTCCCCCTACTTAGACATTTAATAAGCCTCATAATCTTAAATGCCAAGGGGGTTTACCAGCCCAGAGGTGTGGTACTGAAACTCATTAACGCATGCACACACTATTCTTGTACACCCAAAAATAACAAAAACGTTTGTCCATGTGCGCATACATACATCTATCCCTTCCCCATCACCGGAACCAGAAATACTGGAATATTATGACGGGAAAGGAGCATAAAACGAAACTGTATGCGGAATGTAATGTTGTATACTTATTTAATATAATAATTTATATTCCATAATTTTTACGTAAGAATACCTCACCTGATACATTTTTCGCCCTTTTTTTGATACTGCAGTTGAAGAAGATGATATTATATCCGTAATATCCCGAATGACTATTGGATGTCCCCTTGAAACATTTGAAAACATAGCTGTTACGGAATAAGTCAATAATGAAGATAGATATATTGTGGCTAGCCTACTCACTGTCGAGGCTGAGTTTGATCCTGCTGTGTTTGCGTTGTCAGGTGGGTTAGCGTTGGCATCACCGGGTCCGTGCCATTAATTATTTTCCAACTGTCTACTGTTCTCTGATTAGCTCCTGAATTTGTATAATTGATTATATTATTCATCTAATACCCCTGGTAGTCCATTACAGCCTCTATCCTACCGACTTGCCTTATCAGTAAAACACCGGTGTAGTTATTGGACGTCCCCTGTGGCAAACACTTGTATTGAATTATTTTTTTTTTATACAAGAAAATACTAACAAATAATTACAAAAAATGAAGACAAAAATAAAATAACAACAAGTGTATTGGGAACTTCTCTATCCAAAAACGAGCATCACCCGTAGATGTTTTTTTTATTTTTTTTATTGAACCTTTATTTAACTAGGCAAGTCAGTTAAGAACAAATTCGAATTTTAAAAAGACGGTCTTCCCCTGCCAAACCCTCCCCTAACCGGGACGTCACTGGGCCAATTGTGCGCCCCCCTATGGAACAGCCCAACGCGCTATGAAAGTTTATCATAATCTTTTTATTTTTTATTTTAACGGAAGCATACGGAAGCGGAAGCGTACGGAAGCGTAATATATCAATTTGAATTAGGCTACAGTAATATATATATATTATATAACAGTAATAGCCTAATTAAAACTTTTTCAAAATCAATGTTAGGTAAGAATACAATTCCCTTGGAGCAAATAGAAAATGTATTAGGCTACTGCCATCTATGCGAATTATCCCACTATGTAGCCTATATATGTTATAACATTTAATTAGTTTGTTTTTATGTGGTTCGTTGATTTATTTACATTTTCCAGATTTCCACAATATTGTGCAAGGTGGATCACCCGTTCGTTCTGTATTACGAAATGTTTTTTCAATTGACACTGGTGGTTGTCCGCTCAGACGCTCCATAGTTGTGTCCTTCAAGTGACAGCGGCATCATGGCAAATGCTGGTAGCAGGGTATCTATTGAAGGAGAAACTATGCGATATGCTGAATACAATTCTCAATCTAAAATCAGGAGTGAAACAGAAATCGACAAAAGACTTGTAAGTATATTTTGTTGTTTGAATTCTTGGTGGATAACAAGCGCTGGTTATTTCACAGGCCTGCAGCTAAGATAGCTAGCTAGCTAATGCCAGAACCTTCTATTTACTAGCAATTAGCTGGTGGATAGTTACAGTACTAGCAACAGAAGGTTGGTTGTGTCATCACGGTGATGAATCTAGCAATCGCCAGTAACATGAATGTCATATAACAGGCTGTGATGTAATCAGTCGGCTGAGTGACTCAGGCTTGCAATGAAAACTGCGTTAATTTTTGTTGTTGTTGTTGACTGGTGGAAAAAGTACCCAATTGTCATACTTGAATAAAAGTCAATATACCTTAATAGAAAATGACTCAAGTAAAAGTCACCCAGTAAATAGTACTTGAGTAAGTCTATAATTATACATAAGTATCAAAAGTAAAAGCAGAAATCATTTCAAATTCCTTATATTAAAGCAAACCAGTCCGCACCATTTAATTTTTTTAAATTGTATTTACGGATAGCCAAGTGCACACTCAGACAATTTACAAACGAAGCTTGTGTGTTTAGTTTGTCTGCCAGATCAGAGGGAGTAGGGATGACCAGGGATGTTCTCTTGAGAAGTTTTGTGTGTCAGGCATAATGTATGGATTAAAAAGTACATGATTTTCTCTAGGAATATAGTAAAAGTATAAGTTGTCAAAAATATAAGTAGTAAAGTACAGATACCCCAAAAAAACTACTTAAGTAGATCTTTCAAGTATTTTTACTTAAGTATTTTACACCACTGTTGACTGATGGATTGTTGTATTGATATTGTTCTGTATCTTCAGGGTGGTACTCTGATAGCGGTTGGCCTTGGTGTTGCTGCTGCAGGCTTTGCAGGTAAGAAATAGTATAATATACACACACACACACACACACACACACACACACACACACACCTTGCTACAGTTTGTATGCCAGATAATGTGATATAACCAAAGATTTTTGGTGTTAATTACAAGTTTGCCCATACAAACCGCTGCCATAAATTCTTTAACTAACCTGGTATTGGCGATAATCACTTCATTCTCGACCGGCTCGATTCGGTCTTATGTAGAAAATTTGAAATTGTGTTTTTTTTAAACTTTCGATAAAAGTAGAGACCCGGTGCTAGAAAATGGTATATCATACACTACAGTTGAGGAACAGTGGGTAAGTAATTCTGCTTTGAAAGTTGATAAACTTGTAACCACACTTTTGAGAAAATGGCCCTTGAATATTTTTGTAAACCTACTGGAGAGTTCTTTTTTGTCTACAGCCATTTATCAGTGTTCACACCCTCTTAAGCCTTAGCCCCACCCATCTCTTTAAGGATATACATGTGTTAAACAGTGCGTACGGTAGTGTACTAAACAACCAAATATTTCAAGACTAAAGTGTGGTTAATACTACGTCTATCGACATGTCTGTAGACAGTTGTCGCAGTGACATCATGAACATTCTATAGTCATCCGACATCAAACTTGTCGATAAAAAAGACTCGCTGCATGACATCAGCAGCCTGGTGGTCCAAAATGACATCACTGCTGTACCACACCAATAAACCCATCCGTTAAACAATTAATTTAGTATATGTCAGTCTAACAAACCAGGCAACTAAAGGGAACTTTGTAAACAATGTTTTTGTTCATTTCTAGCTTGTTAGCTAACGTTAAATTAGCTGACTATCAAGTTCAAATAATGACCATATCAGAGCTGAAACATCTTAACTTTATCTTATTTACAAGTTAATGATGAGCTAATTACAGAAAATAATTTACTGTTGTGAGAGTGATGAAATAAACGCAAGGCATTCTACCGGAGAATTTTAGAACTTGGACACTGTCTCATTGGCCTAATGTTATATCCTAATTTTACTTTGGTGCAGGTCATGTTGTGCTTTACATTACCATCTGGTAAACACATAATTTCAAATAAAATCACATGCACAGGATACAGAAGGCGTAAACGGTACAGTGCAATCGTTACTTGCATAGGAGTCTTTTGTTTAGACATGTAGCAGGCTAGCTAGCTAAACAATTAACCATAATCCCAACTCATAACGTTACTACCATGCTTAAATCTGCAGGTAGCTAAAGCTAACCAACTAGGTTAAATGTTAGCTAGCTAACATTAGGCTATAACTAGCAAAGCAAATGGCTTTCTGAGATACAAATACAGTTGAAGTCGGAAGTTTACATACACCTTAGCCAAATACATTTAAACTCAGTTTCACTTTTCCGGACATTTAATCCTAGTAAAAAAAATCCATGTCTTAGGTCCGTTAGGATCACCACTTTATTTTAAGAATGTGAAATGTCAGAATAATAGCAGAGAAGGATTTATTTAAGCTTTTATTTCTTTCATCACATTCCCAGTGGGTCAGAAGTTTACATGCACTCAATTAGTATTTGGTAGCATTGCCTTTAAATTGTTTAACTTGGGTCAAACGTGTCGGGTAGCCTTCCACAAGCTTCCCACAATAAGTTGGGAGAATTTTGGCCCATTCCTGCTGACAGAGCTGGTGTAACTGTGTCAGGTTTGTAGGCCTCCTTGCTTGCACACACTTTTTCAGTTCTGCCCACAAATGTTCTATAGGATTGAGGTCAGTGCTTTGTGATGGCCACCTTGACTTTGTTGTCCTTAAGCCATTTTGCCACATCTTTGGAAGTATGCTTGGGGTCATTGTCCATTTGGAAGACCCATTTGCGACCAAGCTTTAACTTCCTGACTGATGTCTTGAGATTTTGCTTCAATATACCCACATAATTTTCTTTCCTCATGACGCCATCTATTTTGTGAAGTGCACCAGTCCCTCCTGCAGCAAAGCACCCCCACAACATGATGCTGCTACCCCCGTGCTTTACGGTTGGGATGGTGTTCTTCGGCTTGCAATCCTCCCCCTTTTTCCTCCAAACATAACGATGGTCATTATGGCCAAACAGTTCTATTTTTGTTTCAACAGACCAGAGGACATTTCTCCAAAAAGTATGAGCTTTGTCCCCATGTGCAGTTGCAAACCGTAGTCTGGCTTTTTTTAATGGTGGTTTTTGAGCAGTGGCTTCTTCCTTGCTGAGCGGCCTTTCAGATTATGTCAGTATAGGACTCGTTTTACTATGGATATAGATAATTTTGTACCTGTTTCCTCCAGCATCTTCACAAGGTCCTTTGCTGCTGTTCTGGGATTGATTTGCACTGTTCGCACCCAAGTATGTTAATCTCTAGGAGACAGAACGCGTCTCCTTCCAGAACGGTTTGACGGCTGTGTGGTCCCGTGGTGTTTAAGTACTATTGTTTGTACAGATGAATGTGGTCGTTCAGGCGTTTGGAAATTGCTCCCAAGGATGAACCAGACTTGTGGAGGTCTACAATTGTTTTCAGGTCTTGGCTGATTTCTTTAGATTTTTCCATGGTGTCAAGCAAAGTGGCACTGAGTTTGAAGGTAGGCCTTGAAATACATCCACAGGTACACCTCCATTTGACTCAAATGATGTCAATTAGCCTATCAGAAGCTTCTAAAGCCATGACATTTTTGGGAATTTTCCAAGCTGTTTAAAGGGGTAGTCAACTTAGTGTTTGTACACTTCTGATCCACTGGAATTGTGATGAAGTGAATTATAAGTGAAATGATCTGTCTGTAAACAATTGTTGGAAAAATTACTTGTGTCATGCACAAAGTAGATGTCCTAACCGACTTGCCAAAACTATAGTTTGTGAACAAGAAATTTGTAGAGTGGTTTAAAAACAAGTTAATGACTCCAACCAAAATTTGAAATGTATAATATCTGAACATGTAAGCTAGTCTCTTACCCAAAAACATGGATGAACACTTCTCCCTCTGTCACAGATGCCATGGTTGCCCTTAGTTTGAAGATGTAATCCGGAGACAGGTGTTTTATGAAACAGCCTTCTGTGTGTTCACTTTGACTCCCTCCTTATATTTGTAATCAAATACCAGAATTTTCTTAATCTCCTTAGCTATCAAACTCTGCGATCAAACTCTGGGCATTCCACTGATTTTAAAACTCGGTCACCTTCTTCCGTGACAACAACACTTGATCACCATTTCATATGACTGTCTGGTTCAAAGAAAATGTTTTTACCTAAGTCAGAGATTTCCTCATTGCCTGATTAATTTTCAGAGTCAGCATGGCACGATTGTCCTCCAGAACAGTGGTTCTCATCCAGGTCCTGGGGATCCAAAGGGGTGCACATTCTTTGTTTTTGCCCAAGCACTACACACCTGCTTCAAATCATCAAAGCCATTTGATGAGTTGATCATTTGAATCAGCTGTGTAGTGCTGCGGCAAAAACAAAAATGTGCAGCCCTTTGGGTCCCCAGGACCAAGATTGAGAACCAGTGCTCTAGAAAGTGGAGAGCATTAGCAACACCTTTGCAGTTCTTTGTGATATCTTTCAAAAAAGTCGCATTAGAAAGGCATCTTGACTTCCGGCGCCGACAGAGATGGCCGCCTCGCTTCGCGTTCCTAGGAAACTATGCAGTTTTTAGTTTTTTTACGTGTTATTTCTTACATTAGTACCCCAGGTCATCTTAGGTTTCATTACATACAGTCGAGAAGAACTACTGAATATAAGATCAGCGTCAACTCACCATCAGTACGACCAAGAATATGTTTTTCGCGACGCGGATCCTGTGTTCTGCCTTACAAACAGTACAACGGAGCGGATCCTATGCAGCGACCCAAAAAAACGACTCCGAAAGAGAGGGAAACGAGGCGGTCTTCTGGTCAGACTCCGGAGACGGGCACACCGTGCACCACTCCCTAGCATTCTTCTTGCCAATGTCCAGTCTCTTGACAACAAGGTTGATGAAATCCGAGCAAGGGTAGCATTCCAGAGGGACATCAGAGACTGTAATGTTCTTTGCTTCACGGAAACGTGGCTCACCGGAGAGACGCTATCCGAAGTGGTGCAGCCAACGGGTTTCTCCACGCATCGCGCCGACAGAAACAAACATCTTTCTGGTAAGAAGAGGGGTGGGGGCGTATGCCTTATGGCCAACGTGACATGGTGTGATGAAAGAAACATACAGGAACTCAAATCCTTCTGTTCACCTGATTTAGAATTCCTCACAATCAAATGTAGACCGCATTATCTACCAAGAGAATTCTCTTCGATTATAATCACAGCCGTATATATCCCCCCCCAAGCAGACACATCGATGGCTCTGAACGAACTTTATTTAACTCTCTGCAAACTGGAAACAATTTATCCGGAGGCTGCATTCATTGTAGCTGGGGATTTTAACAAGGCTAATCTGAAAACAAGACTCCCTAAATTTTATCAGCATATCGATTGCACAACCAGGGGTGGAAAGACCTTGGATCATTGTTACTCTAACTTCCGCGACGCATATAAGGCCCTGCCCCGCCCCCCTTTCGGAAAAGCTGACCACGACTCCATTTTGTTGATCCCTGCCTACAGACAGAAACTAAAACAAGAGGCTCCCACGCTGAGGTCTGTCCAACGCTGGTCCGACCAAGCTGACTCCACACTCCAAGACTGCTTCCATCACGTGGACTGGGAGATGTTTCGTATTGCGTCAGATAACAACATTGACGAATACGCTGATTCGGTGTGCGAGTTCATTAGAACGTGCGTTGAAGATGTCGTTCCCATAGCAACGATTAAAACATTCCCTAACCAGAAACCGTGGATTGATGGCAGCATTCGTGTGAAACTGAAAGCGCGAACCACTGCTTTTAATCAGGGCAAGGTGTCTGGTAACATGACCGAATACAAACAGTGCAGCTATTCCCTCCGCAAGGCTATCAAACAAGCTAAGCGCCAGTACAGAGACAAAGTAGAATCTCAATTCAACGGCTCAGACACAAGAGGCATGTGGCAGGGTCTACAGTCAATCACGGACTACAGGAAGAAATCCAGCCCAGTCACGGACCAGGATGTCTTGCTCCCAGGCAAACTAAATAACTTTTTTGCCCGCTTTGAGGACAATACTGTGCCACTGACACGGCCTGCAATGAAAACATGCGGTCTCTCCTTCACTGCAGCCGAGGTGAGTAAGACATTTAAACGTGTTAACCCTCGCAAGGCTGCAGGCCCAGACGGCATCCCCAGCCGCGCCCTCAGAGCATGCGCAGACCAGCTGGCCGGTGTGTTTACGGACATATTCAATCAATCCCTATACCAGTCTGCTGTTCCCACATGCTTCAAGAGGGCCACCATTGTTCCTGTTCCCAAGAAAGCTAAGGTAACTGAGCTAAACGACTACCGCCCCGTAGCACTCACATCCGTCATCATGAAGTGCTTTGAGAGACTAGTCAAGGACCATATCACCTCCACCCTACCTGACACCCTAGACCCACTCCAATTTGCTTACCGCCCAAATAGGTCCACAGACGATGCAATCTCAACCACACTGCACACTGCCCTAACCCATCTGGACAAGAGGAATACCTATGTGAGAATGCTGTTCATCGACTACAGCTCGGCATTCAACACCATAGTACCCTCCAAGCTCGTCATCAAGCTCGAGACCCTGGGTCTCGACCCCGCCCTGTGCAACTGGGTACTGGACTTCCTGACGGGCCGCCCCCAGGTGGTGAGGGTAGGCAACAACATCTCCACCCCTCTGATCCTCAACACTGGGGCCCCACAAGGGTGTGTTCTGAGCCCTCTCCTGTACTCCCTGTTTACCCACGACTGCGTGGCCACGCACGCCTCCAACTCAATCATCAAGTTTGCGGACGACACAACAGTGGTAGGCTTGATTACCAACAACGACGAGACGGCCTACAGGGAGGAGGTGAGGGCCCTCGGAGTGTGGTGTCAGGAAAATAACCTCACACTCAACGTCAACAAAACTAAGGAGATGATTGTGGACTTCAGGAAACAGCAGAGGGAACACCCCCCTATCCACATCGATGGAACAGTAGTGGAGAGGGTAGCAAGTTTTAAGTTCCTTGGCATACACATCACAGACAAACTGAATTGGTCCACTCACACAGACAGCATCGTGAAGAAGGCGCAGCAGCGCCTCTTCAACCTCAGGAGGCTGAAGAAATTCGGCTTCTCACCAAAAGCACTCACAAACTTCTACAGATGCACAATCGAGAGCATCCTGGCGGGGTGTATCACCGCCTGGTATGGCAACTGCACCGCCCTCAACCGTAAGGCTATCCAGAGGGTAGTGAGGTCTGCACAACGCATCACCGGGGGCAAACTACCTGCCCTCCAGGACACCTACACCACCCGATGCTACAGGAAGGCCATAAAGATCATCAAGGACATCAACCACCCGAGCCACTGCCTGTTCACCCCGCTGTCATCCAGAAGGCGAGGTCAGTACAGGTGCATCAAAGCTGGGACCGAGAGACTGAAAAACAGCTTCTATCTCAAGGCCATCAGACTGTTAAACAGCCACCACTAACATTGAGTGGCTGCTGCCAACACACTGTCAATGACACTGACTCAACTCTAGCCACTTTAATAATGGGAATTGATGGGAAATTATGTAAATATATCACTAGCCACTTTAAACAATGCTACCTTATATAATGTTACTTACCCTACATTATTCATCTCATATGCATATGTATATACTGTACTCTATATCATCGACTGCATCCTTATGTAATACATGTATCACTAGCCACTTTAACTATGCCACTTTGTTTACATACTCATCTCATATGTTATACTGTACTCTATCATCTACTGTATCTTGCCTATGCTGCTTTGTACCATCACTCATTCATATATCCTTATGTACATATTCCTTATCCCCTTACACTGTGTAGAAGACAGTAGTTTTTTTGGAATTGTTAGTTAGATTACTTGTTCATTATTACTGCATTGTCGGAACTAGAAGCACAAGCATTTCGCTACACTCGCATTAACATCTGCTAACCATGTGTATGTGACAAATAAAATTTGATTTGATTTGATTTACCAACGCATTCTGAGCAGCTCATGCATATTATAGACAGACGCATGCTACATGGCAGACCAATCCGAACTCCTCTCTCGGCATGTCCAGCCCATCAATAACCTCAGCAAATCATGGCTAGCGGGAAGGTCATAATTTAACTATTTTATTTGCATGTACAGATGGCATACAACTTTTTGTTATTAAAGCTCATGAAAGTTCACATGTTCCACAAGCCATTTCTACCCCAAAAAATGCATTTAGATTTTTTTTTTAATGCTTAAGTTCAAATGTCTCACCTGTGAAGTAACATATGCAACATATGCCTAGTTTCCTGAAACAAGTCACAAATGTCAGTGTACAGTTGCAGGTGGCAAATCCTTGTTTTGTAACGCAAGAGACAGTTCGTCACCATCTTAGCTGCCCACATCTAGCATTTTGCAGGAACTAGTTGTTTCTATGCAACACTACACATATGCAAGAGGCATATCTCACTTGATACAAAACATGGATTTTCTATCTTTCTGAGTCTCTCTGGTGTTTGTAAAACCACCTGCAACTATACACATGTATGAGAAGTTTTTCCAGAATCAAGATCGAAGAGAGTACCGCCAATACCAAGTTAGTTGAAAAATTTATTGCAGCGGTTTGTATGGACAAACCTCTAACGTCCAGTAATGGACACCAAAGATCTTTGTACGCCAGATAATGTGATATAACCAAAGATCTTTGTATGCCAGATAATGTGATATAACCAATCACACATCCATGTGATTTAGAAAGTTGGATGTCTTACAAAACAGTATATTCCTGTCATTTTATACAGTGATAGTACAGATATCATGTTGCAGAGCGCAGCAGTGAATAGGCACTATGCCATTATCCGCATTGGTACAAGAGTGTCATTCAGCACAGCTGTTTTGAATAGTGGTTAATAGTAAGGCAGTGTGTGGTCTGCCAGTTGCCACAGAGTTCGGGTAATGTGAGGTCAGTGTTAGTTGTCGTGGCGGCTTTGAGGAAGAGCACAGTCTAATTATCCTCTCAATGTAAATGGAAAGGCCAGCAGCAGGCCATCCATGCACGTGCGTGTGTGCGGTCCCTTCATAGTTGATGGACTTTCAGCTTTGTAGTTTTAGGAAAACTGAACTTCCAGGCAGCCTGGAGGTGGAGTAGTGGATTTACACCGCCCACTCAGAACATGTCAGTCACCAGGTTATAAATAATGCCCTGATTACTCCCTGAGCTTAGCAGCATGGCTCTCATACATGACTGAGTGGTTTTGTGTTTTTCTCTTGGAAACCAGCTCCTCCAGATTTCTGCTAACTTCTTGTGTGTGTGGACTTTATAAACAGAGAATGTTTGGCAGGGTATAGATGCTGACTGGCTCTATGTGGGTTTGGAGAGTGACTGCAGCTTACCAACACAAACACTGACCCAGTACACACCGATGATACACACACCCACACACACACTCCGATACATGTTACACATAGAAGACCAGTCCTTATAGCCTTTAGCTGTGCCCTTATCCTACTCATCCTCTGTTCGTCTGGTGATGTAGAGGTTAATCCAGCACCTGCAGTGCCTAGCTCAAATCAAATCAAATTTATTTATATAGCCCTTCGTACATCAGCTGATATCTCAAAGTGCTGTACAGAAACCCAGCCTAAAACCCCAAACAGCAAGCAATTCAGGTGTAGAAGCACGATGGCTAGGAAAAACTCCCTAGAAAGGCCAATACCTAGGAAGAAACCTAGAGAGGAACCAGGCTATGTGGGGTGGCCAGTCCTCTTCTGGCTGTGCCGGGTGGAGATTATAACAGAACATGGCCAAGATGTTCAAATGTTCATAAATGACCAGCATGGTCGAATAATAATAAGGCAGAACAGTTGAAACTGGAGCAGCAGCACAGTCAGGTGGAAGTTGAAACTGGAGCAGCAGCATGGCCAGGTGGACTGGGGACAGCAAGGAGTCATCATGTCAGGTAGTCCTGGGGCATGGTCCTAGGGCTCAGGTCAGTTGAAACTGGAACAGCAGCATGGCCAGGTGGACTGGGGACAGCAAGGAGTCATCATGTCAGGTCCTCCGAGAGAAAGAAAGAGAGAAGGAGAGAATTAGAGAACGCACACTTAGATTCACACAGGACACCGAATAGGACAGGAGAAGTACTCCAGATATAACAAACTGACCCCAGCCCCCCGACTCATATACTACTGCAGCATAAATACTGGAGGCTGAGACAGGAGGGGTCAGGAGACACTGTGGCCCCATCCTAGGACACCCCGGACAGGGCCAAACAGGAAGGATATAACCCCACCCACTTTGCCAAAGCACAGCCCCCACACCACTAGAGGGATATCTTCAACCACCAACTTACCATCCTGAGACAAGGCTGAGTATAGCCCACAAAGATCTCCGCCACGGCACAACCCAAGGGGGGGGCGCCAACCCAGACAGGATGACCACAACAGTGAATCAACCCACTCAGGTGACGCACCCCCTCCAGGGACGGCATGAGAGAGCCCCAGCAAGCCAGTGACTCAGCCCCTGTAATAGGGTTAGAGGCAGAGAATCCCAGTGGAAAGAGGGGAACCGGCCAGGCAGAGACAGCAAGGGCGGTTCGTTGCTCCAGAGCCTTTCCGTTCACCCTCTCACTCCTGGGCCAGACTACACTCAATCATATGACCCACTGAAGAGATGAGTCTTCAGTAAAGACTTAAAGGTTGAGACCGAGTTTGCGTCTCTGACATGGGTAGGCAGACCGTTCCATAAAAATGGAGCTCTATAGGAGAAAGCCCTGCCTCCAGCTGTTTGCTTAGAAATTCTAGGGACAATTAGGAGGCCTGCATCTTGTGACCGTAGCGTACGTGTAGGTATGTACGGCAGGACCAAATCAGAGAGATGGGTAGGAGCAAGCCCATGTAATGCTTTGTAGGTTAGCAGTAAAACCTTGAAATCAGCCCTTGCTTTGACAGGAAGCCAGTGTAGAGAGGCTAGCACTGGAGTAATATGATCAAATTTTTTGGTTCTAGTCAGGATTCTAGCAGCCGTATTTAGCACTAACTGAAGTTTATTTAGTGCTTTATCCGGGTAGCCGGAAAATAGAGCATTGCAGTAGTCTAACCTAGAAGTGACAAAAGCATGGATTAATTTTTCTGCATCATTTTTGGACAGAAAGTTTCTGATTTTTGCAATGTTACGTAGATGGAAAAAAGCTGTCCTCGAAATGGTCTTGATATGTTCTTCAAAAGAGAGATCAGGGTCCAGAGTAACGTCGAGGTCCTTCACAGTTTTATTTGAGACGACTGTACAACCATTAAGATTAATTGTCAGATTCAACAGAAGATCTCTTTGTTTCTTGGGACCTAGAACAAGCATCTCTGTTTTGTCCGAGTTTAATAGTAAAAAGTTTGCAGCCATCCACTTCCTTATGTCTGAAACACATGCTTCTAGCGAGGGCAATTTTGGGGCTTCACCATGTTTCATTGAAATGTACAGCTGTGTGTCATCCACATAGCAGTGAAAGTTTACATTATGTTTTCGAATAACATCCCCAAGAGGTAAAATATATAGTGAAAACAATAGTGGTCCTAAAACGGAACCTTGAGGAACACCGAAATGTACAGTTGATTTGTCAGAGTACAAACCATTCACAGAGACAAACTGATATCTTTCCGACAGATAAGATCTAAACCAGGCCAGAACATGTCCGTGTAGACCAATTTGGGTTTCCAATCTCTCCAAAAGAATGTGGTGATCGATGGTATCAAAAGCAGCACTAAGGTCTAGGAGCACGAGGACAGATGCAGAGCCTCGGTCCGATGCCATTAAAATGTCATTTACCACCTTCACAAGTGCCGTCTCAGTGCTATGATGGGGTCTAAAACCAGACTGAAGCATTTCGTATACATTGTTTGTCTTCAGGAAGGCAGTGAGTTGCTGCGCAACAGCCTTCTCTAAAATTTTTGAGAGGAATGGAAGATTCGATATAGGCCGATAGTTTTTTAAATATTTTCTGGGTCAACGTTTGGCTTTTTCAAGAGAGGCTTTATTACTGCCACTTTTAGTGAGTTTGGTACACATCCAGTGGATAGAGAGCCGTTTATAATGTTCAACATAGGAGGGCCAAGCACAGGAAGCAGCTCTTTCAGTAGTTTAGTTGGAATAGGGTCCAGTATGCAGCTTGAAGGTTTAGAGGCCATGATTATTTTCATCATTGTGTCAAGAGATATAGTACTAAAACACTTGAGCGTCTCTCTTGATCCTAGGTCCTGGCAGAGTTGTGTAGACTCAGGACAACTGAGGTTTGGAGGAATACGCAGGTTTAAAGGGTAGTCCGTAATTTGCTTTCTAATAATCATAATCTTTTCCTCAAAGAAGTTCATGAATTTATCACTGCTAAAGTGAAAGTCACCTCTCTTGGGGAATGCTGCTTTTTAGTTAGCTTTGCGACAGTATCAAAAAGGAATTTCGGATTGTTCTTATTTTCCTCAATTAAGTTAGAAAAATAGGATGATCGAGCAGCAGTAAGGGCTCTACGGTACTGCACGGTACCGTCCTTCCAAGCTAGTTGGAAGACTTCCAGTTTGGTGTGGCGCCATTTCCGTTCCAATTTTCTGGAAGCTTGCTTCAGAGCTCGGGTATTTTCTGTGTACCAGGGAGCTAGTTTCTTATGAGAATTTTTTTTTGTTTTTAGGGGTGCAACTGCATCTAGGGTATTGCGCAAGGTTAAATTGAGATCCTCAGTTAGGTGGTTAACTGATTTTTGTCCTCTGGCGTCCTTGGGTAGACAGAGGGAGTCTGGAAGGGCATCAAGGAATCTTTGTGTTGTCTGTGAATTTATAGCACGACTTTTGATGTTCCTTGGTTGGGGTCTGAGCAGATTATTTGTTGCAATTGCAAACGTAATAAAATGGTGGTCCGATAGTCCAGGGTTATGAGGAAAAACATTAAGATCCACCACATTTATTCCATGGGACAAAACTAGGTCCAGCGTATGACTGTGACAGTGAGTGGGTCCAGAGACATGTTGGACAAAACCCACTGAGTCGATGATGGCTCCGAAAGCCTTTTGGAGTGGGTCTGTGGACTTTTCCATGTGAATATTAAAGTCACCAAAGATTAGAATATTATCTGCTATGACTACAAGGTCCGATAGGAATTCAGGGAACTCAGTGAGAAACGCTGTATATGGCCCAGGAGGCCTGTAAACAGTAGCTATAAAAAGTGATTGAGTAGGCTGCATAGATTTCATGACTAGAAGCTCAAAAGACGAAAACGTCATTTTTTGGGGGGGTAAATTGAAATTTACTATCGTAAATGTTAGCAACACCTCCGCCTTTGCGGGATGCACGGGGGATATGGTCACTAGTGTAGCCAGGAGGTGAGGCCTCATTTAAAACAGTAAATTCATCAGGCTTAAGCCATGTTTCAGTCAGGCCAATCACATCAAGATTATGATCAGTGATTAGTTCATTGACTATAATTGCCTTTGAAGTAAGGGATCTAACATTAAGTAGCCCTATTTTGAGATGTGAGGTATCATGATCTCTTTCAGTAATGAAAGGAGGTGGTCTTTTTCCTAGTGAGATTGCTAAGGCGAACACCGCCATGTTTAGTTTTGCCCAAGCTAGGTCGAGGCACAGACACGGTCTCAATGGTGATAGCTGAGCTGACTACACTGACTGTGCTAGTGGCAGACTCCACTATGCTGGCAGGCTGGCTAACAGCCTGCTGCCTGGCCTGTACCCTATTTCATTGTGGAGCTCGAGGAGTTAGAGCCCTGTCTATGTTGGTAGATAAGATGAGAGCACCTCTCCAGCTAGGATGGAGTCCGTCACTCCTCAGCAGGTCAGGCTTGGTCCTGTTTGTGGGTGAGTCCCAGAAAGAGGGCCAATTATCTACAAATTCTAACTTTTGGGAGGGGCAGAAAACAGTTTTCAACCAGCGATTGAGTTGTGAGACTCTGCTGTAGAGCTCATCACTCCCCCTAACTGGGAGGGGGCCAGAGACAATTACTCGATGCCGAAACATCTTTCTAGCTGATATGCACGCAGAAGCTATGTTGCGCTTAGTGATCTCTGACTGTTTCATCCTAACATCGTTGGTGCCGACGTGGATAACAATATCTCTATACTCTCTACACTCGCCAGTTTTAGCTTTAGCCAGCACCATCTTCAGATTAGCCTTAACGTCGGTAGCCCTGCCCCCGGGTAAACAGTGTATGATCTCTGGATGATTCGCTTTAAGTCTAATACTGCGGGTAATGGAGTCGCCAATGACTAGAGTTTTCAATTTGTCAGAGCTAATGGTGGGAAGCTTCGGCGTCTCAGACCCCGTAACGGGAGGAGTAGAGACCAGAGAAGAATCGGCCTCTGACTCCGACCCGCTGCTTAATGGGGAAAACCGGTTGAAAGTTTCTGTCGGCTGAATGAGCGACACTCCAAATCACAGGTGCTTTCATTAGTTGACTTCTGAAACAGTAAAAGCCTTGGTTTCATGCCTGTTAACATCAGAAGCCTTCTTCCTAAGTTTTTTTTATTCACTGCTTTAGCACACTCCAACCCTGATGTCCTAGCCGTGTCTGAATATTCTGAAATTTCCATCCCCAACTACAACATTTTCCGCCAAGATAGAACTGCCAAAGGGGGTGGAGTTAGCCTACAGAGTTCTGTCATACTATCCAGGTCTGTGCCCAAACAGTTCGAGCTTCTACTTTTAAAACTCCACCTTTCCAGAATTAAGTCTCTCACTGTTGCTGCTTGTTATAGACCCCCCCTCAGCCCCCAGCTGTGCCCTGGACACCATATGTGAATTATTTGCCCCCCATTTATCTTCCGAGTTTGTACTCTTAGGTGACCTAAACTGGGATATGCTTAACACCCCAGCCATCCTACAGTCTAAATGTCACGCCTTGGTCATTGTATTTTTGTGTTTTCGTTATATATTTGGTCAGGCCAGGGTGTGACAGGGGTTTATGTTATTGTATTTTCGTATTGGGGTTTGTAGTATTTGGGATCGCGGCAGATTAGGGGTGTTGTATAGGCTTGACTGCCTGAGGCGGTTCTCAATCAGCAGTCAGGTGATTCTCGTTGCCTCTGATTGGGAACCGTATTTAGGTAGCCTGAGTTTCGCTTTGTCTTTCGTGGGTGATTGTTCCTGTCTCTGTGTAGTGTTCACCAGATAGGCTGTAATTAGGTTTCTCGTTCCGTTTTTTTTTTTTTTGTATTTATAAGTTAGTTCCTGTATCGTTTCCGTCATTTGTTTCATTAAAGATCATGATTAACCACCACGCTGCATTTCGGTCCTCTCTTTCAACAAACAAAGAACGTCGTTACACTAAACTAGATGCCCTCAATCTCACACAAATTATCAAGGAACCTACCAGGTACAACCCTAATTCCTTGAACACGGGCACCCTCATAGATATCATCCTGATCAACCTGCCCTCTAAATACACTTCTGCTGTCTTCAACCAAGATCACTGACTCATTGCCACGGTCAAACAACCACCCCTCATCACTGTCAAACTCTCCCAAAAACACTTCAGCGAGCTGGCCTTTCTAATATACCTGGCTCAGGTATCCTGGAAGGATATTGACCTCATTCCTTCAGTAGAGGATGCCTGGTTATTCTTTTAAAGTGTTTTCCTCACCATCTTAAATAAGCATGCCCCTTTCAAAAAATCTTGAACTAAGAACAGATATAGCCTTTGGTTCACTCCAGACCTGACTGCCCTTGACCAGCACAAAAACATCCATTAGCATCGAATAGCCCCTGCGATATGCAACTTTTAACAGAAGTTAGGAACCAATATACACAGGCAGTTAGGAAAGCAAAGGCTAGCTATTTCAAACAGAAATTTGCATCCTGTAGCATAAATACCAAAAAGTTCTGGGACACTAAGTTCCATGGAGAATAAGAGCACCTCCTCCCAGCTGCCCACTGCACTGAGGCTAGGAAACACTGTCACCACCGATAAATCTATGATAATTGAGAATTTTAATAAGCATTTTTTTTGACAGCTGGCCATGCTTTCCACCTGGCTACCCCTACCACGGTCAACAGCTCTGCACCCCCCACAGCAACTTGCCCAAGCCTCCCCTATTTCTCCTTCACCCAAATCCAGATAGCTGATGTCCTGAAAGAGCTGCAAAATCTGGACCCCTACAAATCAGCTGGGCTAGACAATCTGGACCATCTCTTTTCTAAAATTATACCCCTATTACTAGTCTATTCAAACTCTCTTTCGTATCGTCTGAGATCCCTAGGGATTGGAAAGCTGCCGCGGTCAGGCCCCTCTTCAAAGGGGGAGACACTCTAGACCCAAACTGTTGTAGACCTATATCCATCCTGCCCTGCCTTTCTAAAAATCTTCGAAAGCTGAGTTAACCTCTCTGCGCACGGAACCCGGTAGGGGGCTGAAATTCGAAAACATACGGTTGAAAATACAAGTGCCTAGAATCTTGCTAATCCAACTGCGTTGTCAGATTTAAAAAAGGATTTACTGCTAAAGAATACGATGCGATTATCTGAGGATAGAGCCCCATAAAAAAACAACTATTTCAACCAGCACAGGCGTAACAAACGAATTATAACAATCCAGCTTCAGTGATTTTTGTATCTCCCTCACTAACTTAAACATCAGCTGCCATAGCAGCTTACTGATCATTGCACCTGTACACAGCCCATCTGTAAATAGCCCACCCAACTACCTCATCCCCATATTGTTATTTATTTTTTTGCTCCTTTGCACCCCAGTATCTCTACTTGCACATTCATCTTCTGCACATCTATCACTCCAGTGTTAAATTGCTAAATTGTAATTATTTCACCACTATGGCCTATTTATTGCCCTACCTCCCTAATCTTACTACATTTGCACACACTGTATATAGACTTTTCTATTGTGTTGTTGACTGTACATTTGTTTATCCCATCTGTAACTCTGTGTTGTTGTGTCACACTGCTTTGCTTTATCTTGGCCAGGTCACAGTTGTAAATGAGAACTTGTTCTCAACTGGCCTACCTGGTTAAATAAAAGTGGGAAAAAATTATACAGGACAAGAACATAACTTTGGTGACCAGTGGAAAGGGGTCTGTTTGTGTAGGACAATAATTATGTACTGTGTTTCAGGTCGTTATGCCTTCCAGTTGTGGAAGCCTCTAGGACAAGTCCTGTCACAGACTGCTAAGAAGATGCCCACCTCCGTAAGTAACCCACTAACTTGGTTATGTGGGGATGATTAAGTGGAGATGAAAACGTGTCTAACCATGTAGACCTATATGTTTTTTTGGGGCAACTTCTAATGAACTCCAACTGATTGTTAGTATGTCTTGGTACACTGTATTCTGAAACTATGCATGATCAACGATGATCATGCATACTCTCCCACCACGCTACAGACGCATATTTGCAAATCTGGGGGATTCATGAATTGCCCCATCAGATAGTCACCAAGCACCAATGTTTGTGGTATAGTACTTATTCCACTGACTGTCTGTAGGGTGGGTAGTTGGTGGACTGACTCATGGTCTTCAGTTTCCCCTGCTTCACCTGAGTTATGGCTCCACACACCAAAGGCTCCCAGACAGGGTGATGCACCCACTGCCCTCTCTCGTGTGTGTGTGTGTGTGTGTGTGTGTGTGTGTGTGTGTGTGTGTGTGTGTGTGTGTGTGTGTGTGTGAGAGAGAATAAAGCAGTGTGTGACGTGAGATGGATGAGTGATCAGACCTCACACTGCGTGTGTCTGGCAGTTTCTCCCAGTGTGTACTGTGTGACAATGAGGCAGTGCTGGACCGAAGGGAGTTAATGAACCCTATGTACCACAGAATAAACTTCCACCCTTCTTACTCTAAGCATTTACACTAACGAGTAAAAGAGGATAACATTTCTAGACAGTCAGTGGGTGAGTTGAATCATTTCTAGGTGTGTGTGTGTACTTTCAGTACTAACATCTCTTCTCTCTCCAGACCTTCTCATCACACTACTATAAAGGAGGGTTTGACCAGAAGATGACTAAGCGAGAAGCCAGCCTCATTCTTGGTATCAGGTAAGACTGGCGGAAGTGTGTCATGCTCTCCTGTTTGTGCGGATGTGTACTCAATGTTTTATTTCAGTCTGTGTTCATGCTAAGGATGTGTTTGATTTATCTGTGTCTTTGATGGGTTTATATTAGTTATCTTTCTTTTTGGTTTAGTTAAATTTCACACTGTCAATCAGGGAGAAGAGAACAGAACACCTGAATAGTTTAGTGGTCAGAAGAACTCAATGTTCTTACTGCAACTTGTGAATGTGATTTGACCACTAGATGGTGCTGTAATCCTGTGCTAAATCTGTGTGTAGCCCTATTTTGTACATTCTTCTAATCCCAATCCTGTATCTCTCCCCCCTATAGCCCGACCAGCACCAAGTCCAAGGTGAGAGATGCCCACCGGAGGATCATGGTCCTCAACCACCCAGATAAAGGTCAGTTGACAGTTTAATCCAATTTACTGGACATGAGAAAAAACAGATTGGAGACATCTGAGTTAATTATACAGTGATGATCTCCTATTACTGGTTCTTGTGTGAACAGCATATCACCTGACTTTATTGAACCCATATACAAGGTGTTTTTCCCAGCGTCAGGCTTGTGCACTCGCCCCCTCTCCTCTATCAAGGTTAATGGCCTCCCTCGGTCTCCCTCTCCTGAGAGGTGTGTACACACACACACAAAGTCACGCTCATACACAGCAGCTAGTTTTACACACCCGTGCACTGTGTTTTTCCCTCTCCTGAGAGGAATCCACACACACACACACACACACACAGCGTGTAGTTTTTACTCAGTGTGAAATGAGAAATGGCCTGTGGGATTCCTCTCTGACTGGGCGATAAGGGCTGAGGTGACAGAGAGAGAGAGGGAGGAGTTAGAGAGGGGGACAAAGAATAAATAGGGGATGAAATATGGGGCTATAAGCTCTATAGGGTCACCTGTAGGAATATCCATCAATACTGTCATCCTTGGATATGGCTTTGTGTTCTGTTTCAGGAGGTAGCACAGTATCTATTATAGTTAATTTTCATGTGTTTGGTTACTGGGACATCGATGGAGAAGAGAGGGTAATAACCCACAGCTTCTCTGTCTGTCAGTCAGCCAGGTCTGGGCAGGAAAGAGTGGACCGATTCTTGGTCAGAGTAATGGATTGGAATGATTGGCTAATTACCTCTCATTATTTCCTGTATTTGAGCCAATAAGGTCCAGTGAGCAAGATGACGCGATTTCAGAAAGGGAATCAGACTGCTCTCTATTTCTGCCTCTCTCGGCCTCTAGCCCTGTTTTTAGTGTCTTTCCTTCCCTGTGAGTGTGCTGAAGGCCGTGCCAGGCCGGCTCTGTGTTTGTCAGTGACTGATTAGCAGACTAGTTGAGGCCTTCGTCAGGCCCTGCTCTCTGTCACTGCAAACAATAACACTCATTTATTACCCTAAACACACACATACAGTTCTGCTGGGGGGGGGGGGGGGCAGTATACACACATGGCTACTAAGAAAGTGTTGTACACACACACACACCTGTGTCCTCAGGCTGTCTTAGTGTCTCACAGCAGACTACTACTCCCAGGATGCTGTACTCATTGACCCTGTGAGCTGAGCAGACCACTCTGCCTCAGAACACGCACAAATCTCTATCATGTGTTTTCAGAGCAGTGTGGTGGGGGTAGGAGACGAGGAGAGGAAGTCACTTTAGACTATTAGTATGCGACCCAACTTCAGTTTGTGCTAGCTCAGCATACACCCATTTCCTGTGCTCCATAGTGATTAGTGTTCCACCGTGTCTTAAAGCACTATAAAAGGTGATTGGATGTGACTTAGACTGCTAATGACTGAGCCTACTGAAGTCCTCTACTCCTGACAGTAGATGTCACTGAGTTTTTTTTTTTTTCATGCCTGGGGAAACAGCTTGCATGCCATGTGTAGACTGTTATATTGTTCTTACCTGGAATGGATAGAGGGGTGAGAGAGATGGAATGGGGGGGGGGGACAATGGGAGGAAAAAAGAGGATTAAACAGACGGGCATTGATGAGAAGGGGATGTGTGTTCTCTCTCCAGGTGGATCTCCTTACATGGCCGCCAAGATCAACGAGGCCAAGGACCTGCTGGATAAAGACCAACGCCGCTGATAAAAACTACAAACTACCCCTCTGACCTCCTGGACTACAGTATACTACAGATCTATTTATTCCAGCCCTAAAACATTACCATCCCCAGAGACTATTCTGAAACATTTTTCCTGAACAAGGATATCTTTCAAGTTGAAGGTCGCCTGTAGTTAACTTTACAGAAGTCAACATGTCAACTGTAGTCTGTTGTAAATACACTGTACCATAAGATACAAGATAATAATATTCCATAGAATAAGAAATTCAAACCTTTCTGTTACCTTTTTATTCCTCTGTGTGGTAAAAACATTATGACCACTGTGAGATTAACAACACACTGACAGAGACCAAGCCTAGCTGAGCAGTGTGTGTGAATAACACGGTTAGTCATTTATCAAAGTTTGCTGAATAAAGCATTTTCTGTAATGGTAATCAATGACTCATTATTGTGTTTCTGTGATTAGTCCCTTTCCTCTGTGCTGAGATGCCATTGTAGTAAATGACTAACAGTGCTGCAGCATCTGATGAGAGAGGGAATATTGGGTAAGAGCTGTTTTTGAAGCTCCTGCAGTGAGCTGTGACACTTTACTTTAAGTGAGCCATTTCACCAGCAGCTTGCAGTAGGTTTTTCCACATATCTAGGAGGAAGGCTAGACAGCCATGTAATCTGCACCATGTTGCAAATGCCTTCATTCCAGCATGCTTTAGCTAGGCATCATTAAAAATCACCTCATTCTGGTAGAATGCAGTTCCTAACTGATGTTCCATTGAACCATGTCCGTCTCTGTTGGAAAGCTATTGATTATCATGTAGAACAGCGATGGGCAACTTTTATGGCGGTGGCTGCTACAACAAAACCAAACTCAGATTTTTATTGGTCCGTGGGCTTACAGAACGGGTCCGCCAGTGGCCCATCCCTGATGTAGAGGGTGAGTGCGTCAGGTGTGTGTGATAGTGTCTGCACTGTTCATGTGTTGCTGTAGTACAGGTTAGGGCTCTGTGTGCTTGGCTGATCTCTGCTGTCCCTCCTGTGGATGGGTCTATTTCTAGCTTTCCTCTCCCTGCGAAGAACCCACATGGCCCTCCTGAGCCTCTCTCTCCCTGACCCCTCTCTCCCACTGCCCCCCACCCATCAGGGTATCTTTCCATTACCATGTGTGAAAAGATTTTGCTTCGCCAGCTTCCTGCTGTCCAAAAGGTTTGGTTTGCCAAGCTTCTGCATCTGTGCGGTACTGCCATGCTGGAGAGAGGGGAAATGACTCGCTTTTATAACCCACACCTCGTAAAAACTCGAACAGCTTGTGCACTATACATATGCAGGGCTCTGGGAATTTGCCGCAAAAAAAAGAAAATGTAACTGCCAAAATAAAGGAAACACTTGTAAATGAGGATAAAGTATATTGAAAGCTTGTGCTATTTCGCATGTCTGGTTCCTGAGTTAATTAAGCAATTAAAAACATCCCATCATGCCTAGGGTCATGTATAAAAATGCCCAGTTACCCATTATTTTGGCTACCATGGCTAGAAGAAGAGATTTTAGGGTGTGTGCGCACCTGTCACCAGATATCAACCTAATTGAACACTTCTGGAGCGGCGCCTGAGACAGCGCTTTCCACCACCATTAACAAAAGACAATTATGTCATGTCTCGTGGAACAATGGTGTCGCATCCAGACACTTACAATCTATGGCAAGGCGCATTGAAGATGTTCTGGAGGCTTGTGGTGGCCCAACACCCTATTAAGACACTATGTTGGTGTTTCCTTTACTTAGGCAGTTATCTGTATTTACACCATGGAGTTGTTGAATACTGATTGGCTTGAAGGGCATTCTAGAGTTTGCATTATTTAAGTAATAAGGCCCGAGGGGGTGTGGTATATGGTCAATGTACCGTGGCTAAGGGCTGTTCTTAGCACGATGCAATGCGGAGTGCCTCGATATACAGCCCTTAGCTGTGGTATAATGCCCATATACCACAAAACCCTGAAGTGCCTTATTGCTATTATAAACTGGTTACCAACATAATTAGAGCAGTAAAATGAATTATGCAGCGCCATGTGTCGTGAATGCAGATTTTAGAGAAACAAATGTCGGTACATATAAGTGTCTTATATTGGCTGAAAGCTTAAATTCTTGTTAATATAACTGCACTGTCCAATTTATTGTAGCTATTACTACGAAAAAATGCCATGCTATTGTTTGAGGAGTGCTCCTAACAACAAAACACTTTTCTTCCCTGCGATAGGTTTGATAATAATTCACCTCTGAAGGTGAAATGTGTACTTACGTTCTGAAATCTTGCTCTGATTTATCATCCAAAGGGTCCCAGAGATAACATGAAGTGTCATTTTGTTAGATAAAATCCGTTTTCATATCCTAAAAAGCTCCATATAGCATGCACGATCGAGTTTGTATTTCCACTCTTTCAATTTACAAATAAAGGAATCTGTGAAAATCTAACCCTAAACATTGTTTCAACCAGTCAAATCACGTTCGTATGTATTCCTCAGAGATCCTAGAACATAACGAGAATTCACTATATCATTAGGGGTGTAGTATATCCAATAGGACACCATATTTGATCAGATAGCGACGCCTTCATGGCACGCCGATGATGCGGGCGGCCTTCACTTGAACGACTCTAACTTTGTCATATAAGCACCAATTGGGGTCAAACAATGCTAGCTAGATAGCCAATGAGCTGGACTTTACGGGAGTATCTGGACCCAATCATAAACCAGGTATTTACGGGAGTATGAGCCCATCATATACCCTATATCTGTCGTAAAATGTAGCTACTAACCTTGTACGACAGCATGCCTTTTCCTTTTGGACTAAAATTATAAGAATATTCAGAGTTATGAAGTTATGAAAACTGGTTGTTTTGCAAATGTTGAACTTATAATATGACTACTAATTACTGGAGAAGCTAAATCAAAGTCCAAGTATACAGATTTGACGATATTCTTGCAGAAAAGTTTAATATGAATGCAAATGTCTCCTTCACGATTTTCCCAAATGTACCTGGGTGACTTCTCACTAAATGTCATGTAGTTCGCTCATATTTCAAGTTATCCGTCTGAACCTTTGCACATACACTGCTGACATCTTGAGGACACCATCGGAATTACAACCAGAGTGATGGCTGGAACAGGGGCCTTTCTGTTGCATTTCAAAGATGGTGGTAGAAAAAAAACGGTTGTTTTTTTCTTTCTATTTTCTTCAACCAGATCTTTGTGTTATATTCTCCAACATGCAATTCACATTTCCACAAACTTCAAAGTGTTTCCTTTCAAATGGTACCAAGAATATACATATCCTTGTTTCAGGGCCTGAGCTACAGGCAGTTAGATTTGGGTATGTCATTTTAGGTGAAAATTGAAAAAAGGGGGGCTATCCCTAAGAAGGTTTTACCAAATTAATTAGAGCAGTAAAATGAAATGTTTTGTCATACCCATGGTATATAGTCTGTTATAAACTGTGTGGTTCGAGACCTGAATGCTGATTGGCTGACAGCCATGGTATATCAGACCATATAGCACATTTATTTGTACTGCTCTAATTACATTGGTAACCAGTTTAAAATAGCAATAAGGCACCTTGGGGGGTTGTGGTATATGGCCAATATACGATGGCCACAATTCAATACAAACTGTAGTCACGTCAAACTCTGCTGGCCGTGAAGTGTAAAATTGAATAACAAGGTTAGATTTGACATGTCAGAAAAAAAGACAAGGCTATCTTGCTAAAATATATACAGTATAAATAGATATTGATTTTAGCGTTGGCATAGTCTCGTAGTGAGGAGCCTATAAAACGTAGCTCTGTTCATAAACATATTTTTGGGAATTCTGAAATGTGTTGAAATAAATGACCAAACTATAAACGAACTATAAAACTAACGTAAACTCACTCACTTTTGTACATCACCTTGGTCCGTACAATTGACCTTATTTTAGCGTCCCAAAAACGTAATACTTCCAGATCAACTGTAATGTCAATACCATTGTAAAGCACAATTTCTCCCCTTTCCAACAGAATCAATGACATGACCTAAACGCTGCCCGTTTCTTTATGATTCAAGAAGGCAATGAGCTCCGTCGGGTCTTTTTAAAAATGGCGGGTGGGGAAGCGAATCTAATGCGTGATAGTGAGAAGGAGAGATATCGTGTGGCAAAACGTTTTTTTTTCACTCAATCTGTCCAACTTATCGCCTCTAAAATGTAAATAAAACACTATAAAGAGTTTATAATATGTGTCATTACATACCTATTTGAAGGTTTGTGTCGAATTTGAGTCGGGTTTTTAGGGCGGTGCTAAAGTGATCTTCAGAAGTTAACATTGTCTTTTGAGAGTCATGATCGCTTGCAGTGATGACACAAAGAATTACTCGGTAACCTGCTTACCCTGTCGCTTTCTTGTTTTTAAACGGTGAGAGAAGTGTTACACCTGGTGGAGAGAGGCTGTAAGACAGAAATAGTTGATTTACTCGTGCTGTACGTTACGGCATGACACGTCACGATGTAACGGAGGGTCAGTTTTCTCAACTTTTCTCCAATATTATAGAGCCATTACCATGTCGATCAACGCTTGAATAGAAACGTCGTTCACACCCCAGATTTTGAAGTCAACACAGTCGCTACAGTCCTATTAGTTTTCTTTGCAACCTCGTTTGAATGTCACGGTTGTGCACATTTGTACGGAATGAGTTTACGTTAGCCAGTTATGAGTAACTGTAGCTAGCTACCTGACAGGAGTGCTAGCTAGATACGTTCGCTTACTAGGTACATTAATAGCTTTAGGTTGGTTGTTTTAAACTCAACTTCCAGATTTCGAAGGAGGTTGCCTCTTCGATCATCAATCATTCTCGCTTGGGCAAGGGACATTTAAGGTACACTCGGGTGTAAAACGTCATTCAAGGGTTTAGGGCCGAGGGCTGTCTACTTTGAGTTTGAAACGCCGCCGGACTGATGGTTTAGTTAGCTAGCTAAACTACCAAGCATGTTTGTTTTGTTACCACGGCAACAACTGTAACTCTCTAGTAAACTTGCTAGCTACTTCCGTAGATGTTGAACACATTTATAGCAGCAAATGTGTTACATTATACCCATCGTATTAAAGGGACAATCAACTCAGGGCTCAATGCATTCTCTGGAAAATAATGCAACTCAGTGGAACTCCTCCACTCCTCTAGCACATCGTTGAACACACCTTCCACGTCTTTCATTATTTTCCATAAAACGCATAGGCCCTAATTGATCATTATCCCAACCCTTACATATCAAATGTTTTACATGAAGATATCACATGATATACCCTGAGACAAGAATGGACTCAAGAATGTATTGTGTGGCATGCCTGTTGTGATGAGTCAGATTCATCATCTTATCTTTCATAACATTCTAGACAGAGCATAGCATTCCAGAGCAATCTATTGAGTTCTATAATTCCGTCACTCTTCCCATTCTAAACTCATTGGATGCATTGTATCCTCAGGTGTATCCTTAGCTGCTGTGGATAGACTGGCAGACAGACTGGCAGGCACACAGACAGGCACACAGACAGGTCTTTGATCCACATGTCTGTTTCCTCTCCTCTCAGATAGCTATGACAGAGCAGTGCAGTAGCACTGCAGACGCGTTGTCCTCCACGTGTCTCTGAGCAGCACACCATCAGATCAAGACTCTCTCTGTCCCACTAATATCTTTCCACTGTTAATATCACAATAATATAACCCAAACCATATGGCAGAGTATCCAGCAGTCACATTGAATATTTCCTAATTCTTTCCAACTGGCAGCAGAAAGCAGTGAGATGAATGATCAAATGGTCCACAACAACAGAATGTGAGAGAGAACTAAAGAGTGAACGTGTAGCTCAGGGAATGTACTCTCGCCATGATCTGGATTCTAGAGTATTTTGGATGAATGTGAGTGTGCATGCATAGATACATGTATATCTCATTCTAGTTCTGTGTGTGCATGACAGTCTCAAAGTAGAGGGTTGTTTAGCTGACAACATCCTAGTTGAAAAGAGGACATGCATCAGTCACATGCTAGTATTACCAGTGACTGATGCTGAGATGCACAGTGGTCTCTGCTCTGAGCTCTGATCACAACAACACCACCAGACAGGTCAACTGCTCTGCTCTGTTCTCCCTCAATATAATTACTTCACACAGATTGCTTAGAAACTGTTATTCAACATTCTGTTGTTTGCCATGTTAAAAGGTCAAGATGGACTTAATTAGTTGCAGTAAAGAGGTCAATGGAACTCAACCCAAAAAATGGAAATTCCATGGAAACTTGTGTGGGAAAGATCCCAAATCTCCTCATTGCCCCCTAGTAAAATTTGCCTACATTTATGGTCATCAACCTGTCACAATCGTGTGTAGGATAAACAGACCAAGGAGCAGCAGCGTACATAGAGTTCCACATGTTTGTATAAATGAAACTCACCAAAAACAATAAACAGCAAACGAACGAAACGTGATGTCTTGAGTGCTCACAGGCACTACACAAATACAAGATCCCACAAAAACCCAGTGGGAAAAGGCGCCTAAATATGATCCCCAGTCAGAGACAACGATAGACAGCTACCTCTGGTTGGGAACCATACCAGGCCAACATAGAAATAAAAAAAACTAGAGCACCCACCCTAGTCACACCCCAACCTAACCAACATATAGAATAAAAGGCTCTCTGAAGGACAGAGTGTCAAAACCACTCTTGATCTGCCAACTATGAGATCATATGACAGGTTAATTCGTGGTGGCAATAATTGCATTGAGAAAGCATTTAAAAGATTAGCACATAATGTGTAAAAAACATAGTTTTGTTTTTAACTCAGTGGGATAACTCAGTGTTGTGGTGCACAGATGATCCTGGTTCACGCACACGCACGCACACACACACGCACGCACACACACAGGCTACTGCTCTGCTGCAGCTCCGCTTCTCATCCCCTCATCTTTTGACACTCAACTAAAATCTCTCCTCTACCTGTCAGTCCTCACCTCTCAGATCTTAGAGGATTTCTCACCTCCTGCAGCTGTGCTGTCAGACACACAGGAGGACTAGAGGTTCTGTTCAGATGTAGGCCAGCCAGAGAAGTTACACCATCAGCCCTCAGGATGTCTGCTCCAGGGCTGGGCGCGGTGGAGTGTCTGTCTGGCAGAGAGATGGCTGGAACAACACATGCAGTGAGGCCTCAGTAAAGAGGCATGACATTTGAAGCTTTGAAACAGGTGGAATGTGAAATGCCTCAACGCTGTAAACAAAGACACACAAAGGCCCTTGGCTAATTAATGCTGTCAACAGACATCATTAGAACAGGCTGTCTGGATAATGCTGCTGCTGTCTGCACTCCCTCGGCTGCTAACACTACTGATATTTATAGATGGAGCCCTCATTTATTCACACACACTGACATTAGCAGGCAGACACAGGAGCGCACACACACACACACACACACACACACACACACACACACACACACACACACACACACACACACACACACACACACACACACACACACACACACACACACACACACACACACACACACACACACACACACCTAAGCAGACAGAGAAGCACACCTCTGAGCTTAGAGAAGCAGCAACAGATTTCTTGACCCAGAGGCATACGTGTTGGCATCCTAGCTGACAGTCCGCAACTCTCTCTCTCGCTCTAAGATATTTATTTGCATTGTAGAAATGACTGTAAATAACCGCCATGTCATTGAAGGTCACAATGACGCAGTACTGCAGCTGTTGTCTATTATCATACGTAAATCAATTCTCTTTGTTTACTCCTTACTGTCATATGGGCCCAATCATAACTGGAGAGTGGATAAATCAAACGTTTGAACTGTTGTGTAAATCTTACATTATGTCAATGGGAGATTTCCTCAATTTCCCTAGACACTTCCCAAACTATTTCAAATGTTATGGTTTCCTCTTGTCTTGGCCTTTGTTTCATGTTGACTGATATAGATGATAGACTGTATGGGTTTCCAAAATATTGCCTCCACTCCACCTATCCTGGGTTTTCAGATCCAAGCATAAGAAGGAGAGGAGACAAGAATAGAAGCCAACTTGACACAATGAAAGGAGATGAGTATAGTAACTACTGCAGAATATTGAGACTCTTGGATCCCAGCTCCCAGCAGACAACTAGACTATACGACCTCTGTATCTGCTAGCAGCTAGCTGGTGATGTCACACACACCAGAGAACAAAAAACAGAATTGGCAGAGAGAGATCATGAGCTCATGGGCTCCTGAGTTCTTCTGCAAAAAAATAGAATTATAGTTTGATAAATGTAGATAAACCTGGATTTTTTTCTGCAAGGACTTATACAGAATACTACCCTACATCAAAACCTTCAAATCAAATTCCATTCTTAAAACCTTGACTTTGGACAAAATTACTACCAAGGACTGTCAAGAAAAAACTTCTAACAAACCAAAACCTGCAGAAGAAACACAGCGAAAACCTGGAAATACCATCCAACACAAAACTGAGTTAATAATGTTCAGTCTGAAACTACTTCTGATGCCAAAAAGTAAAAGATAAAAAACTCTAGGTAATTTTGTTATATAAAGTTTAATAAATAAGGCTACTAAGCTACCAAGCTGCTAGGACAGAACTGACCTGGCTGCAGCTTCAATTAGCACTGAAGTGTGAAGTGAGATGTGTGAAAACTCTTGAACCTAACAATGGCAGCAGTGTTTCACAGCCTCCCCCACCCAAATGCAGAGACCTTTGAAGCCCCCTGTGCCATGGCACATCCCTGTGCAGATGTCATCACAGTAGAGTACCCCTTGGATATTAAAAATAACACTGCACAGAATAAGTGCAAAAAGAAGATCCTCAAGGACAGTCCAGAGACATTTGCTGACTGCCACAAAGAGGGGAACGTAAGTAACTTAATTTTTCACACAGACCACCCCCTGGCATGGCACGGTGCTACAAGAGCTGGGTGGAAACTCAAAATGACTTGTCAACGTGTACAAGTCTGGGACAGTAATGGTGCAGGGCATCCTCAAGCAGTTCCAGCAGGACTTTTACGGGATCAAAGAGAGCACAGCAGGAAAAGCTCTCTCTCTGTGACGACTCCCCCTTCCTGAGTGAGTCTGATCACACCTCTTCAAACTGTCCTGCAAACGAGGATAGTCCCCCCCCCCCAGCACTGAACACACCCAGGTCCCACAACTGCCCTGCTCCTCCATCATTGAGAGGACGGCTGGCTGCACTCTGGACTGAGGTGAGAGAAATTAAAGAGGATGGAGAGGAACACATGGCACAGCATGAAGGAGGAGGTGAGAAAGCTGAGGTGTGACAGAGAGCAAGACACTCCTCCAGAGAAGCCAGCAGAACAGCCCACCTCAGACCCGGACCCTAACCTCAACACCAAAATTGGACAGACAACACAGGACCCCCCAACCCAACAGCCCACCCCCCGATAGCCCTCCTGACAACCCCCACACATCCACTAAGGACACTCAGTAGCCAGAAACGGTGCTCCTCATTGATTCAAATGGCAAATACATTCAAGAGCTTTTCAACATGCTCTGCTCACACCTACTGTTACAATCTCATCCTGGAATATACAAGGTCTAAAGTCACCTGCCTTTGGCCTAAAGAGCAGGAACCGTGACTTTGTCAAAGAAATTGGAAATACAGACATTGTCATCCAACAAGAAACATGGTATAGAGGACATGGACCCACTGGTTGACCTCTAGGTCCAATCCACCAAACTACCAGGTATGAAAGAGGGTATGCTAATTTGACAGACCACGTACTCAACCTGCACACCCTAATTGACAAACAAACCAAAACAAAGGCAAAGTCTTCTCATGCATTGTTGACTTCAAAAAAGCTTTTGACTCAATTTGGCATGAGGGTCTTCTACACAAATTGATGGAAAGCGGCGTTGGGGGAAAACATACAACATTATAAAATCCATGTTCACAAACAACAAGTGTGCAGTTAAAATAGGCAAAAAACACACCATAAATTCCACAGGGCCAAGTGTGAGACAGGGATGGAAGTTAAGCCCCACCCTCTTCCAAATACAGTTTAAGTTGGAAGTTTACATACACCTTAGCCAAATAATTCCTGACATTTAATCGTAGTAACAATTCCCTGTCTTAGGTCAGTTAGGATCACCACTTTATTTTAAGAATGTTTATTATTTTAAGAATGTGAAATGAAAGATAATTATTTATTTCAGCTTTAATTTCTTTCATCTCATTCCCAGTGAGTCAGAAGTTTACATACATTCAATTAGTATTTAGCACCATTGCCTTTAAATTGTTTAACTTGGATCAAATGTTTCAGGTAGCCTTCCACAAGCTTCCCACAAAAAGTTGGGTGAAAATTGGCCCATTCCTCCTGACAGAGCTGGTGTAGCTGAGTCAGGTTTGTAGGCCTCCTTGCTTGCACACACTTTTTCAGTTTTGCCCACACATTTTCTATATGATTGAGGTCAGGGCTTTGTGATGGCCACTCCAATACCTTGACTTTGTGGTCCTTAAGCCATTTTGCCACAACTTTGGAAGTATGCTTGGGGTCATTGTCCATTTGGAAGACCCATTTGTGACCAAGCTTTAACTTCCTGACTAATGTCTTGAGATATTGCTTAAATATACCCACATAATTTTCTTTCCTCATGATGCCATCTATTTTGTGAAGTGCACCAGTCCTTCCTGCAGCAAAGCACCCCCACAACATGATGCTGCCACCCCGTGCTTCACGGTTGGGATGGTGTTCTTCGGGCTTGCAATCCTCCCCCTTTTTCCTCCAAACATAACGATGGTCATTATGGCCAAACAGTTCTATTCTTGTTTCATCAGACCAGAGGACATTTCTCCAAAAAGTACAATCTTTGTCTGCATGTGCAGTTGCAAACCGTAGTCTGGATTTTTTTATGGTGGTTTTGGAGCAGTGGCTTCTTCCCTGCTGAGTGGCCTGTCAGGTTATATTGATATAGGACTCGTTTTACTGTGGATATAGATACCTTTGTACCTGTTTCCTCCAGCAGCTTCACAAGGTCCTTTGCTGTCGTCCTGGGATTGATTTGCACTTTTCGCACCAAAGTACGTTCATCTCTAGGAGACAGAATGCGTCTCCTTCCTGAGCGTTATGACGGCTGTGTGGTCCCATGGTGTTTATACTTGCATACTATTGTTTGTACAGATGAACGTGGTACCTTCAGGCATTTGGAAATTGCTCCCAAGGATGAACCGGACTTGTGGAGGTCTACAATTTGTTTTCTGAGGTCTTGGCTGATTTAATTTGAATTTCCCATGATGTCAAGCAAAGAGACACTACATTTGAAGATAGGTCTTGAAAAACATCCACAGGCACACTTCCAATTGACTCAAATTATGTCAATTAGCCTATCAGAAGCTTCTAAAGCTATGACATCATTTTCTGGAATTTGGAATCTGGAATATCCTCCGTGTACAACATAAAACGTAAAATAATGCATGCAGAGCAGAATGGGCCAATACAGAATACCTGACCACTGTGACTGGCCCAAACTTAAGGAAAGCTTTGACTTTGTACAGATTCAGTGAGCATGGCCTTGCTATTAAGAAAGGTCGCTGTAGGCAGACAAGAAAAGACAGGCTATGTGCACACTGCCCACAAAAGGAGGTGGAAACTGAGCTGCGCTTCCTAACCTCCTGCCAAATGTATGACCATATTAGAGAGACATATTTCCCTCAGATTACACAGACCTGCAAAGAATTTGAAAACAAATCAAATTTTGATAAACCCATATCTATTGGCATGAAATACCAGTGTGCCATCACAGCAGCAAGATTTGTGACCTGTTGCCACAAGAAAAGGGAAACCAGTTGAAGAACAAACACCATTGTAAGTACAGCCCATATTTGTTTATTTTACCTTTTGTACTTTAGCTATTTTCACATCGTTACAACACTGTATATAGACATATGACATTTAAAAAGTCTCTATTTTGGAACTTGTGTCAGTTTAATATTTAATGTTCACTTTTTGTTTATTTCATTTTATGACACAAAAACAGAGCAAGGGAGAGTAAGAAAATACATCATGGACCACTACTGCATGCTGTCTGTGTACAAACACAGGGGCAACATTAACAAACTGTCTGGGCCTCCCATGAGCAAATGAAACCTTCCTATGAATACCATACTGTGTAATGAACTGTGTGCCGTTTCAGCGGAGTTCGCTGTGGTCTGCTGCCTTACAGCACCGGCTTGAGCTCTGCGATTATTCCTGTTCACTATTTAGGAGCGTAAAAATAGCAAATCACTGTGTATATCCCTCATGGAAGTGATTATGTTTCTGTTTCAGCCAGGCCCAGAGGATAAGGAACTGTCAAGTGTACAATCTTCCTTAGCCAAAACTTCAGCCTAAAACAAGACTGTGGTACAAGTAGCTTTTAGAAATATCCTGTCGCTTATCTACATGTGGTTCATTTAATCACATTTCTGAGAACTGTAACTATCATTCATGCTTAAATGACAATAATACTTTTAGTCACATAGATTTACAGTTAAATGAATCAATTGATGTAACCAATTACTTTTGAGATTGACCCTAAATGCGTTCAATGACGGAAATCAAAAACTGGGAAAGTAATTCATTTTAAGAATTAATTTTGACATCAAGGGCATGTCTAGACAATCAGGCATTCCCGATAAGAGTAACTATGTCATTGCTGAATGATAATGTGAAGATTAATAAAACATTTAATTAATTCAATTGATAAAGAACAGTGGAAAATGCCTAATCTGCAAATATGACTATCAAGACATCATTCAGTGTAGATCTGTATTTACAGATGAATTGTGGGGGTGGTAGTGTTTCCTGGTCAGATTGCATGGTAAGGAAACATTTCTGACCCTATTTTCATTCTATATTATCAAATTTTTTACATCAGCTATTTTTTTGTCTATTTGAGTTGCTAAATATGGGGTAGCCATGCAGCTAGGGGAAAATATGAGATATTTCATAATATTTCACAATGGACAAATATTTCATCAGTAAACAGAGTAAAGAGGAGGAATCATGTGATTCCTTAATTGATATCTTTCTCCAGCTGGACATCCTGAATATGTGTGCTGAAATCCTGAGGCAGATGAGAGAGTTTGTCTAAAGTGGAATCATATGGAGAGCAGAGCTGTGGGATGGAGGGATGGAGGGAAAACTCAGCAAAGCCTTGGCTCCACTGCCAGGTGTCAATCAGGGATTAAATATACATCTCTGAAATGGACTACACTCCAATCCAATCACATCTGGCCAGCTGATCTCTTTTGTGGATAGGAGGATTAATAGAATGAAAAGAGCAGTGGAACCAGAGCCCTATATGCATTACATGGGTCTGAGTGGTACAGTGGCTGCAGTGGTCTGGTTTCTCCATCTACTACAGTTGCATATTACAGGCCTATGACCCTTCATACTGCTTTCTCCATGGTGACAGCAATCCTCTATCCATGAGAGAGCAGAATGGGGTTAGTGCAGAGCAGACAGGGCCAGATTCTCCCATATACTCCCCTGCTTACCCTGCTGTTGCATCAGTCAAAGCAATACAGTGTGTATTGTATGTAAGTGTGTGTGTGGTGCTTTACAACATGCTCTCAGCACAGATTTACCAACATAGGCTGCCTTGATTCCGACCCGAGTTAAGCGTACGTAAATGGAACGTTATTCCCTTCTTATGAACTTTCTCCATATGCGTATTCGAACCTTGAATAGCATGGTATTCACACACTATTCGTTCGGGTGGAGATCAAAGACATTACGGTGTGGCGGAGGTGTGTCTCCATAGATATAAGCCTTATTCTGACCTTGACTTAATTCCCTCATTATTCCACAACTGTAACGAGATAGGAAACCATGAAAAGGTCGACTGAACCTGCTGGGTCCAAGTGGAAAAAGCATCTACTACAGCATTCTTCATGCACTGTATTTATGAATGGATAATATCTATTGATAAGAGCTAGGTAAATGAGTCATTCATTTGGAGAAGGGGATTGTAAATACACAAAGCAATTGTTTTAGAGAATTGTCCCTTATGTTCCCTGGAGATGAATGTGAAACCAGACATATGGAAGCAACATGAAAACCACATCAACACGACATGTATTGTGGCCCCTTTTCCACAGTGAAATATGCTATAAATAGCTGTGCCGTTATTCAGAATTTTCATTGTGGGCCCTCAGAATTTGATATATGAATGTTTTAATTGTAGCCTATGCCTAAGCTTTTATTAGTTTTATTGTACAATGTGTGTACAATCATGTTAAAAATTAGCCAATATTGGGAGACACCGTCAGTAATATCCTCATACATTTATAACTATCATTTTACGGTTTGTTTTCTTCAATTTGTAGCTCACATTTTGCGTCATTCCATTCCGTTCTGTTTACCTTCCTTTCCTCTGTCACCTCCATGTAAGTTGTTTGTGAGGGTCACTGGCATTAGTGGATCATATTAGACTAACGTTGTGGAATACCAGCTAGTGAGAAGTGCGTAGGAAAAATGTGTGTAAGAAAGGTGTTATTTCGGAATCGGGCCTATATAGCATACCAGCACATGATCAGAAGCTATAGGAGAGGAGAAAGTACCGGGAGAGGAGGAGAGGAGTTCTGCTCCTGCTCCTCCTCTCTCTCTCTCTCTCTCTCTCTCTCTCTTCTCATCCAGAATTAATACATTCTTCAACCTCCGTCATCAGGGAGATGCAGCACATCATCCAACATGGAATATCAGCTCACTATCTGGATCACAAACATTAAACCAAAACATACAGTATTTCTAATGTATGCAAAAGCATGTATCTTTTGCCATTAACAGCCTTGTCTTGCCATTACCAGCCTTGTCTTGCCATTACCAGCCTTGTCTTGCCATTAACAGCCTTGTCTTGCCATTACCAGCCTTGTCTTGCCATTACCAGCCTTGTCTTGCCATTACCAGCCTTGTCTTGCCATTAACAGCCTTGTCTTGCCATTACCAGCCTTGTCTTGCCATTAACAGCCTTGTCTTGCCATTAACAGCCTTGTCTTGCCATTAACAGCCTTGTCTTGCCATTAACAGCCTTGTCTTGCCATTAACAGCCTTGTCTTGCCATTAACAGCCTTGTCTTGCCTTTACCAGCCTTGTCTTGCCATTAACAGCCTTGTCTTGCCTTTACCAGCCTTGTCTTGCCTTTACCAGCCTTGTCTTGCCATTAACAGCCTTGTCTTGCCTTTACCAGCCTTGGCTTGCCATTAACAGCCTTGTCTTGCCATTACCAGCCTTGTCTTGCCATTAACAGCCTTGTCTTGCCATTAACAGCCTTGTCTTGCCATTACCAGCCTTGTCTTGCCATTAACAGCCTTGTCTTGCCATTAACAGCCTTGTCTTGCCATTACCAGCCTTGTCTTGCCATTAACAGCCTTGTCTTGCCTTTACCAGCCTTGTCTTGCCATTAACAGCCTTGTCTTGCCTTTACCAGCCTTGTCTTGCCATTAACAGCCTTGCCTTGCCTTTACCAGCCTTGTCTTGCCATTAACAGCCTTGTCTTGCCATTACCAGCCTTGTCTTGCCATTACCAGCCTTGTCTTGCCATTAACAGCCTTGTCTTGCCATTACCAGCCTTGTCTTGCCATTAACAGCCTTGTCTTGCCATTAACAGCCTTGTCTTGCCATTACCAGCCTGTGAATTGAGTTGCTTGTCATGGCGATAAAGCTTCTTGAATTGAAAATGTTTTTAGATTGATCAGAAGATGTTTGGATAAAAACCTTTTATTACATTAGAAAACATAATAATTTAAATGAGTAGATACCAATTAAACAGTGGCAGAACGCACAGCACACACTGGACACAGAAGGCCAGAGCAAAGAGAGACATCCAGAGGGGGAGACCTACAGTACCCAACCCAACCCAACAGTATCAGTACCAGTCATCAGTAGGCTACTAAAGTCAGTTCTGGGTCACAGACAGACAGAGAGAGAGAGGCTGGCTAATGGTTCAATCCTGTTGGAGTGTGAAACTGGGTTTTACAGCAAAAAGCCCCACAACACACTGGACGTGAGGGGTAACAAGGGTTACAGTTATAAATCAGTAACCCAATTCTCTAATTTTCCCCATTCCCATCCATATTTCGATTGCAGCCATCCGATATTCCTGGATCCCTCCCAGCCTAGTGGGAGTCAGCTGTTGACAAATTAGTTACACAACTGCTCCAGGGAGAGAGAGAGAACAGAGAAAGAGAGGGAACAGAGAAATAGGCATGACACACAACTCCAGTCAATGAGAGGTTCTGTTGGCTCGGGTCTGGTCACTAGGTTACCATAGAGAATGTCTGCTCTGTGACCTCCTTGGCTGACGTCCATGGATCTAGTTATACAGCATCGAGTGGAGATCCGTGTGGATCCCTCTACCTCCGTGTCAGCAAATCCTTCTCAAAGATATAACCTCGGAAAGATCCATCAGTGTCTGTTTTGTGTATGAGAATCATCACCATGTACTGTGGATGTCTATGGATACACAACATACACACACCGTTCAAACACAGTCTGTGGATTTGACACGCCTTCTATTCATGTGTCCACCAGGCTTTGTGGCTGGTCAGGAAGCGTGTATGTTCCTGTACCACACGTGGTCTGTCAGGCCATGTGTGTGTCTTGGGTCATGTGATGTGTTTGTGTCCCTGTGTCACATGGAGGCGAGGCTCTGGAAGCCACAGAACTTCCAGCGTTTCTCCAGCGTGGCTCCCACTCCACTCAGCTCCTGTCTGAAGACACTGGGCAGACGACCCATCAGAGACTCCAACTCACCCGCTGACACCTGGACGGGAGAGGGACGGGGACAGGTGACATCACCTAACGGGTCTTTCCTATTTGTGTAACAATTAGATAAGATTTCATATGCTCATTTCAGTTTCCCCCCCAGCTTATTCCCTTTCTCTATTTTAGTGACTATTTCATGTCAATAAACTGACCGTAGTGTCCAGTCTCTGAATGTAGGACCACAGATAGTCGATGTTGGCTCCAAACGGATGGACATGGAGGAAGGTAGATATGATGCCTGCAGAGAAACAGAGAGCGATTGAGAGATAGAGAAAGAAACAGAGACACAGTGATAGATTGAGAGATAGAGAAAAACAGAGACATTGAGAGAGATGAGAGATGGAGAGAGATAGAGAAGAGAGAGAAACAGAGACATTGAGAGAGATGAGAGATAGAGAGAGAGAGAGAGAGAAGAGAGAGAAGCAGAGACATTGAGAGAGATGAGAGATAGAGAAGAGAGAGAAGCAGAGACATTGAGAGAGATGAGAGATAGAGAAGAGAGAGAGACAGGAAGAGGGAAGAGAAAGAACATGCTGTTAAACTTCAGCTCTCCAGCAGAGCTGTGAAGAGAAAGAACATGCTGTTAAACTTCAGCTCTCCAGCAGAGCTATGAAGAGAAAGAACATGCTGTTAAACTTCAGCTCTCCAGCAGAGCAGTGAAGAGAAAGGACATGCTGTTAAACTTCAGCTCTCCAGCAGAGCTGTGAAGAGAAAGAACATGCTGTTAAACTTCAGCTCTCCAGCAGAGCTGTGAAGAGAAAGAACATGCTGTTAAACTTCAGCTCTCCAGCAGAGCTGTGAAGAGAAAGAACATGCTGTTAAACTTCAGCTCTCCAGCAGAGCTGTGAAGAGAAAGAACATGCTGTTAAACTTCAGCTCTCCAGCAGAGCTGGGAAGAGAAAGAACATGCTGTTAAACTTCAGCTCTCCAGCAGAGCTATGAAGAGAAAGAACATGCTGTTAAACTTCAGCTCTCCAGCAGAGCTGGGAAGAGAAAGAACATGCTGTTAAACTTCAGCTCTCCAGCAGAGCTGGGAAGAGAAAGAACATGCTGTTAAACTTCAGAGCTGCAATCTGCATTTTGCCGACGTGCCATGCAATAAAAGCATCCCGCGCCGCCATAAAAAACGCTGGTCCGAGTAGAAACAGCACTTGAGTTGATTACTTGTGAGAGGTCCTGCAGAGGTAACACAGCGACTCAGGGGGAGAGAATATAGTGTGGTCCCCTGGGAAGCCTGAGCCAATATTTATTCCCCTGATTTATATGACGGAACATTGCCCATTACAGACAGGACTAATTTACTCCCCTCAGCCACCACCACTCAGACGGAACCACCACACTGCATGGGGGGGGGGGGGGGGGTCTGTCTGTCTGGGTGTTTGTCTGGGGGGGTCTTAGTGTGTGCATGTGTGTGTGCGTTCACGTCTATACGTGTTGTGGACGTGTTGTTGTGTATGTCCATGCATGCGGATGCGTATCTGTATGTGTTTGTGTGTGTGTAAAGGTGTGTATCCCTTACAGAAAAATGAAAAGCCCAGAAGCAGTGTTGGCTGCAGTCAAAGGAGGCTGGTGGGAGAAGCTATTGGAGGACGGGCTCATTGTAATGGCTGGAATATAATAAATGGAACGGTATCAAACACATCAAGCATATGGTAGTCACATGATTGACTCCGTTCCATGTATTATATTCCAGCCATTACAATGAGCCTGTCCTCCTATATCTTACAATGAGCCTGTCCTCCTATATCTCCTCCCACCAGCCCCCACTGGCTGCGGCAGGCTGGGAAGCAGACAGGGTGGCTGGCTGGCAAGGAGATAGAGAGCTCTGCCTCTCCTCTCCTTCATGTTGGCTTTCTGTGGGCCGCGTTAAAAGAGATAAATGTGCTTCTGCCTACTCCTCTTTGCTCTCCTCTGCTCCCCTTTCCTCTGCTCCCCTCTTCTCTCCCCTTCTCTGCTCCAACCGGCTCCTGGCTCTGTTTTACACCAAGCTGTTTTTACCTCCCTGCAGCACCAAAAGGAGCTCTGCTTTCCAGCTGCTAATCTGAGAATTGGCACAGAACTATTTTGTGCTTGTGCCTACAGGAGATTCAGACAGTGAACAGAAACAAAAGGAAAGCAGGCTAATAAAATGACTCCAGTCAGAATCAGAATAGAAGCTGCTTCCTTTTTGTGATGAAACTACATTTCTGGGAGCTGAAATGGAGGGGAGGTAGAGGGGGAGGAGAAAGGGGGAGGAAAGAGGGAGAGGTAGAGGGGGAGGATAGAGGGAGATGGAGAGAAGGGCCACGGGAGAATTAGGCAATTTGTGTTCTACAGTCAGTCTCTCCTCTCGCCTGAAACCGGTTTGTCTTTTCTTCTGTTCTGGCTGACGGCATCCTCGTCTATCTCAGTGTCCCCGGCGCCCTGCGATGGAGTGTGTTTCTGTGTGTGAACACAACCATAGCACTGCCGCGTGCAGCTGGGAGAGATACGTGCGTTTTGCATGTGCCTACGTTCAGAGTTGGCGTGTGTGTGTGGCCAGGGCCAGCAGAGTACAGCTTGGCAACCAGACCCATAGTACCTCTCACCTGAGCCCCCCTCCACCCAGTCCTTGGGTTCTTCATCCAAGAACACAACAGACCTACCTAGTCTCAGAGCAAAACATATTATATTTGACAAAATCCGTGCCACTACAAGACCAAAAGTATGCTGATCGGACATTTCATTCCAAAATCATGGCCATTAATATTGAGTTGGCCCCCCCTTTCCAGCTATAATGGCCTCCACTCTACTGGGGAGGCTTTTCACTAGATGTTGGAACATTGCTGCAGTGACTTGCTTCCATTCAGCCACAAGAGCATTACTGAGGTCGGGCACCTATGTTGGGCAATTAGGCCTGGCTTGCAGTCGGTGTTCCAATTCATCCCAAAAGTGACTGGCTCTGCGCAGGCCAGTCAAGTTCTTCCACACCGATCTCGACAAACCATTTCTGTATGGACCTCACTTTGTGCACGGGGCTTTGTCATGCTGAAACAGGAAAGGGCCTTCCTCAAACTGCCACAAAGTTGGAAGCACAGAATCATCTAGAATGTCATTATATGCTATAGCGTTAAGATTTCCATTCACTGGAACTAAGGGTCCTAGCCCAAACCATGAGAAACAGCCCCAGACCATTACAACTCCTCCACCAAACTTTACAGTTGGTACTATATATTTGGGAAGGTAGAATTCTCCTTGCATCCGCCAAATCCAGATTCGTCCGTCAGAGTGCTAGATGGTGAAGGGTCCAATGGTGGCGAGCCTCACATCATTCTGGCCGACGCTTGGTAAATTTGGGCTTGTGTGTGGATGCTCGGCTATGGAAACCTATTTCATTAAGCTCCTGACGAACAGTTCTTGTGCTGATTTTGCTTCCAGAGGCAGTTTGAAACTCGGTAGTGAGTGTTGCAACTGAGGACAGATTACTTTTACGTGCTATACCCTTCAGCGTTTCCGTTCTGTGAGCTTGTGTGGCCTACCACTTCGCGGCTGAGCCGTTGTTGCTCCTAGATGTTTCTACTTCACAATACCATTACTTATAGCTGGCCGGGGCAGCTCTAGGAGGGCAGAAACTTGACGAACTGACTTGTTGGAAAGGTGCCATCCTATGACGGTGCCACATTGAAAGTCACTGACCTCCTCAGTAATGCCATTCTACTGCCAATGTTTGTCTATGGAGATTGACTTTGTGCTCAAATCCACTAATTTGAAGGGTTGTCCACATACTTTTGTTAGGTTAGGAGTTAAGGTTAGGGTTAAGGTTAGGGTTAGGGTTAGGAGTTAAGTTAAAGGGTTAAGGTGAGGGGAAGGGTTAGCTAACGTGCTAAATTGAGTTTGAGTTTGAGTTTATTTTTATTTTTACAGGGACAGTGCACATTAATCAACATTTCAGTAAAATTTTCAACCGCAGTCCCTGGGCAGGTTATTAAAAACAATTACAATATAGACAATAGCAACATAGAACAAGCAAGACATAGCATACAGACAGAGCAACATAGGACAAGCAAGACGTAACATACAGACAGAGCAGCATAAAACAAAAAGCAGCAAGACAAAATTCATAAAAGCAACAAAGTGTTTCCACACCTCACAAGCTACAGACAACAGACAACATGGAGTGGCAACACACAGCTAGGGACCATGTTCACAAATCTGATTGACCTTTAGCCATGTCTTCAAGCATTTTGTGAAAGTGTGATATGTGGTGCAGTTATGTGTGTCTGATGGCAGTGTATTCCAGACATGGGAAGCTCTCACAGAGAATGCAGATTTACTAAAGGTGCTTTTCCTTAGGGGAACTATACAGTCACCTCTCATGGCAGACCTTGTGGATCTGCTGCCATATGTCTGGGTTTTCTGTTTAACAAAAATATTGAGTGGAGGGGGAGCCAGGCCATTGAGGATCTTGAATACAAGACATGCGTCGGTGTATTGCACAAGATTTTCCCAACTCAAGAGCTCATGCTTTCTAAGGATGTGACAATGATGATGGCTATTGGGCTTCCTATCAAGCACTTTGAGAGCCTGTTTGTAGACAGACTGAATAGGTTTTAATGTTGTACAGCAAGCTTGGGCCCAACTAGTCAAGCAGTATGTTAAGTGGGGGAGTATCATAGATTTGAAGTACAGTTTTGCTACCTCTGTAGTCAAACAATTTCGTATAAATCGGAAATTAGCTAGGTTGAATTTGGTTATTTGAATTACCTTTTTCACATGCTTTTTAAAAGAGAGGTTGGAATCAAGTATGATGCCAAGGTACTTAAAATCGGATACCACCTGGAGCTTCTCCCCTGACACATAGACATCTGGCTCAGTAGCATCTGTTGCCCTCTTTGTGAAGAACATGCAAACAGTTTTTTTCACATTGAGATGCAAACACGAGTCACTGAGCCACTTTGTAACCTGGACCATTACAGTAGCGAGTTCTTGTGCAGCTTGTTGTTTGCTCTTTGCATGCACATATATCACTGTATCATCTGCATACATTTGAACTTCAGACCCAGTACAGACAGAAGGCAGATCATTAATGTACAGGCTGAACAGGAGGGGCCCCAGTATTGACCCTTGGGGCACGCCCACGTCATAGCTACGAGTGGGCGACAGCTCATTGCTCACTCTGACACACTGAGTTCTGCCTTCAAGGTATGATTTCATCCATCTCAAGGCATCAGGGGAAAAGTTGAACTTGGACAATTTTGTGATGAGAATCTCATGGTTAACAGTATCAAAAGCCTTCCTTAGGTCCAGAAACACAGCCCCAACAGCACCCCCTTTGTCCATCTTGGACTTCACATTTTCCAGAAGAAAGCAGTTGGCCGTTTCTGTGGAGTGTTTCGCTCTGAAGCCAAACTGCATGGAGTGTAATGTGAAGGGGCTGTTGTTGAGGTGGGCAATCAGTTGTTCTGCTACACACTTTTCAACAACCTTTGACACCACAGGTAATATACTAATGGGCCTGTAGTTACTCACGTTAGCAGGGTCTCCTGATTTAAAGATGGCCGTTATTATGGCCGACTTCCATACCCTTGGAAACACACCGAGACCAATAGATGTGTTGGTGACCTGAGTAATGGGGCCAATGAGTGACTCTTTGTAGTTTTTAAGAAAGGTAGAGTCCATCCCAAACACATCTTTGGCTTTAGAGTTCTTTAGTGAGCTAATCACCTTGTTCACCTTTGACTCAGAAACCTCCCTTATGATGAAGACAGGTTGAGTGTCATTCACTAGCACTGAGCCCAAGAAACAAGTGGAGGGGTTCTGTGTCAGTACCCTGACAGAGTCAATAAAGTAGGAATTGAAGGCTATTGCTATTTCGACTGCATCCTGTGTTAGATTGTTATTCACCATGATTTCTAGTCTTTTTGCAGTGTTACTATGGTCTTTCCCTGTTAACTTTTTTAGATTCTCCCATATCAATTTAGAATTTCCCTTTGCTTCACCAATTATGTTAATAAAAAAGTTTGCGTTGGCCTGTCTGATTTCTTTCATCACCTTATTTCTCAACATGGTAAACCTACGTCTGTCATGCTCCAATTTAGATTTTAGGGCTATTTTTAGAGCATAATCTCGTTCTTTCATCAATTTCCAGATTTCTCCATTTAGCCAAGGAAGAGTGCTCTTTTGGCCAGGTTTGGATTTGATTTTCTTTAGGAAGCCATTTATTGTAGTCTGGATTGTGGATAGAAAAACCTGACTATCAGCTTCCACGTCTGTATAGGACAAGAGATCATTCCAGTTTATTCCCTTAATTGCTTTTTCAAAATTATTTAATTCACTCTTAGGTATTCTGAGTTGATCCGGCTTTCTAACAGTAGAGAGGTTAAACCTGCTCTTAGACAGCATTCTGGCTATAAGTGTCAGATTATGATCAGACAGCCCAGTAACCATATTGAATGATTTAGTCACTCTCTCTGGTTTATTACTGAACACCAAATCAATCTGTGTTTTAGAGCAACAAGTCACCCTGGTTGGCCCTTTAACTAGCTGTGTACGGTCAAAGGTATTAGTGATCCGTTTGAGGGTTTTCCTACAACACTTGTCTTCATAATTAATGTTAAAATCTCCCATTAAGATGACCTCTTTCCCAAAATCACATTCCCTAAGCATGGTATTAAACTGATCAAAAAACACACTTTTGGTGGAAGGTGGCCTATACATTCCAATGAGGGTAAAAGACATTTGGGGAGACAGTGTAACGTTCAGGCCGATACATTCTAGTTCATTATCACATGACCACTCAATTTGTTTACATCGGATATGTTCTTTAATGTAAATCATCACACCCCCTCCTCTTCCCTCAATCCTGTCTCTCCTGAAAACATTGTAGCCAGGCACAACCAAAGCAGCACATGGAGAGTGTTTATGAAGCCATGTCTCTGAGAGGCAGAGAAAGTCAAGGTTGGAGTCTGTGAGTTTTCAAATAGTTGCAAAGTAGCTAAAAGGTAGTAAGCAGTTCTAATTTGCTAAAATGCTGAAGTTGTCCAGAATGAGATTTGAATGCGCACCCTTTGGATTGCTAGACGTTCACATTATACGTCCGACCAACGACCCTCCATTTGTTTTTGCCTTAATTAACCTTTTTTTTTACTAGCAAGTCAGTTAAGAACTAATTCTTATATACAATGATGGCCTACACTTCCCTATGGGACTCCCAATCACGGCTGGTTGTGAAACAGCCTGGATTCGAACCAGGGGGTCTGTAGTGACGCCTCTAGCATTGAGATGCAGTGCCTAAGACTGCTGTGCCAACCGGGAGGCCCCACCCATTAACAATTGGCTCCCCTTCAACATGTCTAACACCAACCATTAAAACACTCCCAGTCAGATGAATATTACAGGCGAAAATGTAGCAGTCCAGATAATATTATGCATATGCTTTGTAGTATACATCAAATGTATATGTACTGTACCCAGTAGCAGAGCCTCTCTCTCTGATGTGAGGGGTCCTCTCATGGCTGCTTCACTCCTCCTGTCTCTGCTGCGGTACAGAGTGGTGGCATAGCCGTTCACTACCTACAGACACACAAACAACACAGTGTTAGTCCTTATAGACACACAAACGCAATGTGAGCTGATGTGTGTGCACTCATCGGGGTGTTATTTTTATGAGAGAGAGGAGAGTGGCTGGTGCTACTGATGCTACTCCATTGGGATACCCCCCTTTCCTTCCCCTTCTCCTCTCTTCACCAGTGCATCTCCTTTCACAGGGCACAAGGGACATACACAGTAACACACTACAACCCCCTCCCCCTCCCCATATACCCCTAATGCATAGGCCTACCCCCCTGCTCTGAAGACGTCATCAGACGCTGACGTCACCTCACACTGGCTGGCTGGGTCAATAAAATCACTCAAGAGATGTTGATTGCATGTGTGTGTGTACACAGGAGGCTGGAGAGGGGAGGACAGCTCATAGTAATGGCTGGAATGGTATCACACATATGAAAACCAAGTGTTTGATACCATTCCATTCATTCTGTTCCAGCCATTACTATGAGCTGCCAAATAAGGTGCCACCAGCCTCCTGTGGTGTACAGTATTGTGTGTACAGTATTGTGTGGGTACTGTATAGTGGTGTATGTTGGGGTGAACTGACCTTCTCAGGTGTTTCTCCGTTGGTCCCCTCCACTACCACTACATCCCCGTTAGTCAGCATCTGAAAACAAGACACACAGAGAACAAGACAGAGACCAACATCAAGTACTGACCCTTCATCCCTGGTAACCCTGGTAACAAACAGAGGCATAGAACATGGTCTTAGTAACAGAAGCAGGATCCAAGTAGCTGTTGTTTAAGGTAGCATCTTTTGACTATATGGAAACAATGTATCCTCCCTGGATGTTCTATCTGTCCTTTCAATTGTGATCTATCTATCTGTTTCATCCATCTATCCACTGGTAGCTGAATACACTCTTTCTCCACAGGAGCTCTATTCCTATTGATGTTCCCATTATCTCAGTCCAATAATAATGAATCAACAGTTACAGTTAGCAGAATCAGAAAGGTACTCGTCCATCCACGGGTTGTATTATTCTCAGCAGTGGAGTGTGTTCATGGATGCCAAAGGAAGCCAGCCTTCCACATACATTTGACCAATGATACAGGCAAATTATTATAACGTAGATTCTGATCTCATCCTCAATTCAAACATTGTGCCACTGGCTTGAGACGATTGAAGTTCAATATGTGGCCTAGATGGAGTAGGTTCATGTTAACTAGCTAGCTGGTTCATTGTTGCCCATGTGAGGAAGTTGGGCTAGCAACCAGTTTTTCCAGGTAGCCTAGTCTAGGACAACTAAAAGTGTATACTACCATATGACAGTCAGATCGTTTTGCCAACATGAAAGAGAGGATGGCATTGGGGTTCATCTAGTCTACAAGTCAACATGTTGTTTCTACTTGCACACACACGCACGCACGCACACACACACACACACACACACACACACACACACACACACACACACACACACACACACACACACACACACACACACACACACACACACACACACACACACACACACACACACACACACGATGATATTTAAATGTTTATGTTGAAATGGTGCTGGAATAGTGAAGGCAGTGCTCCTGTTGTCTGTGTGGTTCTAAATCAGTAGTTGTTTGGTAAACTGTCAGAACCATTCATTTGCTTGACCATGTTGTAGGCCAGTGGTTTTCAAAGTCGGGGTAAACATTTTTAGGAACAAAAAATGAAGAGAACCGATTATTATATGGGACAATATATACTGAACAAAAATATAAATGCAACATGCAACATTTTTTTATACTGAGTTACAGTTCATATGAGGAAATCAGTCAATTGAAATAAATTCATTTGGTCGTAATCTCTGGATTTCACATGACTGGGAATACAGATATGCATCTGTTAGTCAGAAAACCAGTCAGTATCTGGTGTGACCACCATTTGCTTCATGCAAGGCGACACATCTCCTTCACATAGAGTTGATCAGGCTGTTGATTGTGGCCTGTGGAATGTTGTCCCACTCCTCTTCAATGGCTGTGTGAAGTTGCTGGATATTGGCGGGAACTAGAACACGCTGTCGTACACGTCGATCCAGAGCATTCCAAATAGGCTTAATGGGTGATGTCTGGTGAGTATGCAGGCCATGGAAGAACTGGGACATTTTCAGCTTCCAGGAATTGTGTACAGATCCTTGCGAATTCCTGCATTATAATTCTGAAACATGAGGTGATGGCGGCAATGGGCCTCAGGATCTCATCAGGATTCTCTGTATCTCTGTGCATTCAAATTGCCATAGATAAAATCCAATTGACTTCATTGTCCGTAACGTATGCCTGCCCATACCACAACCCCACCGCCACCATGGGGCACTCTGTTCACGACGTAGACATCGGCAAACTGCTCGCCCACACAACGCCAAACAAGTGGTCTGTGGTTGTGAGGCCGGTTGGACGTACTGCCAAATTCTCGATAAATTACGTTGGAGGAGGTTTATGGTAAAGAAATGAACATTCAATTATCTGGCAACTTGAGACATCTGTGGCATTGTGCTGTGTGACAAAACTGCACATTTTAGAGTGGCCTTTAATTGTCCCCAGTGCAAAGTGCACCTGTGTAATGATTATGCTGTTTAATCAGCTTCTTGATTGGCCACACCTGTCAGGTAGATGGATTATCTTGGAAAAAGAGAAATGCTCAATAACAAGTATGTAAACAAATTTGAGCTCAAATTTGGAGAGAAATAAGCTTTTTGTGCATAAGGAAAATGTTTGAGATCTTTTATTTCAGCTCATGAAACATAGGACCACCACTATATGTTGTGTTTATATTTTTGTTCAGTGTACAACGTTTTTGAGAAAGGTTATTTGAAAAATACAATTTTATTGAGTAAATGTATTAATTTGTTTCTTTTCATTTTGATAACAGATGAAAACGGAATGAATGGAAGGTTAAAAGGGGGAGGGACCAGGGTGGAGCAGGGCTAGCCAAACACACATGCCTGCTGCCTGTGCTCTCAGACCGTCTTGAGAGGAAGTTTGAGCCATTTCAGAGTCTGGCTGGCTTGGAGAGGAGTGAGTGGGGTGGAGAGTGAGAGGAGAGGGGGATGAGAGGACATGGAGGGAGGGGGATGAGGGACGTGTGTGTGTGCCCCCCCTACTGAGGGAGAGCAACTTGTGCAGAAACAAAGATAGAAAGAGACAGAGACAGAGATAGATAAAGAGGAGGGAGATAAAGAGAATATTTGAAGAGACAGCTATAGTAGCCTGCCAAAATAAATACTAGACTGCCACTACATCAAAACCATGTCCTTAACTCCCTCCTGCAGTCTGTATGTTTCACTATATTTAAGAAATAAGGCCCAAGGAGGTGTGGTATTTGGCCAATATACCACGGCTAAGGGCTGTTCTTATGCAGGACACAAAGCGGAGTGCCTGGACACAGCCCTTAGCCGAGGTATATTGGCCATATATCAGAACCCCCCGAGGTGCCTTACTGCTATTATAAAACTGGTTACCAACGTAATTAGAGCAGTAAAAATACAAGTTTTGTCATAATCATGGTATACGGTCTGATATACCACGGCTGTCAGCCAATCAGCATTCAGGGCTCAAACCACCCAGTTTATAAATACATTTCTATCCTTGTCAGTTACTCGGTATGTTAAAAACCCAATAGCCAACCCTACAGAGCTCAGGGGCCTCTGTACTCAAATACGATACAGTACAGTACAGATCAGTAATAGGGACACCCTGGTACTGTTATGTGTAAGGAGGTTCTTTTTGCCATTTATTTCTCTATATCTTCATAACCATCATGACACAGAACCCTACACTCCCATCTGGATCAGTGAGTGCGAGTTTCCACACTCGTTTGTGTGTGTGTGTGTGTGTGTGTCTGTGTGTGTGTATGCTCTCTCACCTTGTCTCTCAGGGCTAGGACCTCTCCCTCCAGGTATCTGTGTTCGTCTCTAGCCTGCTCCAGCTCCACCTCCTTACTCCTCAGCTGATCCTGCAGACTCAGCAGTTGCTGGGAGGAGAGAGAGAGACAAACAGAGAGACTGTTACACAATAGACCACAACACAGATAGGGAGACACACAGAGAGACAGTTACACAATAGACCACAACACAGTTAGATAGGGAGACACACAGAGAGACAGTTACACAATAGACCACAACACAGTTAGATAGGGAGACGGTTACACAATAGACCACAACACAGTTAGATAGGGAGACAGTTACACAATAGACCAAAACACAGTTAGATAGGGAGACAGTTACACAATAGACCACAACACAGTTAGATAGGGAGACAGTGCTGGGAGGACAACAACAACAGAGAGGGTGATGAACACAGAGGAGACACCAGTAAGCAAGGAACAACAGCAGGCAGAGGTCTGACTGTGTTGTGGTCTGTCTGGGTCAGGTTGTAAAGGGAGGGAGTGTGAATGCGGTAGACAGGACAGTCAGAATAAATCAGAGTGATGTGTACTGTAGCTGCACTGTCCCTAATACTCTTTGTTTCTAGGTACCGGTGCTTTGGCCTTCAATGACCTTTTGCTAGTGAAAGCACAGGTACACATACTTGCAGCATGTGATGAGAGTGTTGGCACTGTATTCTATTGATGGTACTGTATATCAATTACTGTTGGTATCAGCACAATCCCAACAGTGGAATCACAGGTGGAATATGATCCAGGTGTAGATGGTGTAATAATGTACCTGATGCATGTTGTGCATGCTCTGCTGTAGCAGGTGTGTGTGTGTGTTGAGGGAGTGTTCGGGGTCGTCGGGGTGGCAGGCCTTGCCCTGCTCCTTCCTCAGCAGCTCCACCTCGTTCCTGTAGGCATCCAGCTGCCAGCGCAGAGAGTCATTCTCCTCCCTCAGAGAGGCCCCAGACTGGCCACACACACCTTTAGAGGAGGAGGGGAGAGAGGGTTAGACACAAGACACACACCTGGAGAGGAGGGGAGAGAGGGTTAGACACAAGACACACACCTGGAGAGGAGGGGGGAGGGTTAGACACAAGACACACACCTGGAGAGGAGGGGGGAGGGTTAGACACAAGACACACACCTGGAGAGGAGGGGGGAGGGTTAGACACAAGACACACACCTGGAGAGGAGGGGGGGGGGGGTTAGACACAAGACACACACCTGGAGAGGAGGGGGGAGGGTTAGACACAAGACACACACCTGGAGAGGAGGGGGGAGGGTTAGACACAAGACACACACCTGGAGAGGAGGGGGGGGGGTTAGACACAAGACACACACCTGGAGAGGAGGGGGGGGGGGGGGTTAGACACAAGACACACACCTGGAGAGGAGGGGGGGGGGGTTAGACACAAGACACACACCTGGAGAGGAGGGGGGAGGGTTAGACACAAGACACACACCTGGAGAGGAGGGGGGACTGTTAGACACAAGACACACACCTGGAGAGGAGGGGGGGGGGGGTTAGACACAAGACACACACCTGGAGAGGAGGGGGGAGGGTTAGACACAAGACACACATCTGGAGAGGAGGGGAGAGAGGGTTAGACAAGACACACACCTGGAGAGGAGGGGGGAGGGTTAGACACAAGACACACACCTGGAGAGGAGGGGGGGGGGGGTTAGACACAAGACACACACCTGGAGAGGAGGGGGGAGGGTTAGACACAAGACACACACCTGGAGAGGAGGGGAGAGAGGGTTAGACACAAGACACACACCTGGAGAGGAGGGGGGAGGGTTAGACACAAGACACACACCTGGAGAGGAGGGGGGGGGGGGTTAGACACAAGACACACACCTGGAGAGGAGGGGGGAGGGTTAGACACAAGACACACACCTGGAGAGGAGGGGAGAGAGGCTTAGACACAAGACACACACCTGGAGAGGAGGGGGGAGGGTTAGACACAAGACACACACCTGGAGAGGAGGGGGGGGGGGGGTTAGACACAAGACACACACCTGGAGAGGAGGGGGGAGGGTTAGACACAAGACACACACCTGGAGAGGAGGGGAGAGAGGGTTAGACACAAGACACACACCTGGAGAGGAGGGGGGAGGGTTAGACACAAGACACACACCTGGAGAGGAGGGGGGGGGGGTTAGACACAAGACACACACCTGGAGAGGAGGGGGGAGGGTTAGACACAAGACACACACCTGGAGAGGAGGGGAGAGAGGCTTAGACACAAGACACACACCTGGAGAGGAGGGGGGAGGGTTAGACACAAGACACACACCTGGAGAGGAGGGGGGGGGGGGGTTAGACACAAGACACACACCTGGAGAGGAGGGGGGAGGGTTAGACACAAGACACACACCTGGAGAGGAGGGGGGGGGGGGTTAGACACAAGACACACACCTGGAGAGGAGGGGGGGGGGGTAGACACAAGACACACACCTGGAGAGGAGGGGGGAGGGTTAGACACAAGACACACACCTGGAGAGGAGGGGAGAGAGGGTTAGACACAAGACACACACCTGGAGAGGAGGGGGGAGGGTTAGACACAAGACACACACCTGGAGAGGAGGGGGGGGGGGGGTTAGACACAAGACACACACCTGGAGAGGAGGGGAGAGAGGGTTAGACACAAGACACACACCTGGAGAGGAGGGGAGAGAGGGTTAGACACAAGACACACACCTGGAGAGGAGGGGAGAGAGGGTTAGACACAAGACACACACCTGGAGAGGAGGGGAGTGAGGGTTAGACACAAGACACACACCTGGAGAGGAGGGGAGAGAGGGTTAGACACAAGACACACACCTGGAGAGGAGGGGGGAGGGTTAGACACAAGACACACACCTGGAGAGGAGGGGGAGGGTTAGACACAAGACACACACCTGGAGAGGAGGGGAGAGAGGGTTAGACACAAGACACACACCTGGAGAGAGGGTTAGACACAAGACACACACCTGGAGAGGAGGGGGGGGGGGTTAGACACAAGACACACACCTGGAGAGGAGGGGAGAGAGGGTTAGACACAAGACACACACCTGGAGAGGAGGGGGGGGGGGGGTTAGACACAAGACACACACCTGGAGAGGAGGGGGGGAGGGTTAGACACAAGACACACACCTGGAGAGGAGGGGGGAGGGTTAGACACAAGACACACACCTGGAGAGGAGGGGGGGAGAGAGGGTTAGACACAAGACACACACCTGGAGAGGAGGGGGGGGGAGAGGGTTAGACACAAGACACACACCTGGAGAGGAGGGGAGAGAGGGTTAGAAACAAGACACACACCTGGAGAGGAGGGGGGGGCGGGTTAGACACAAGACACACACCTGGAGAGGAGGGGAGAGAGGGTTAGACACAAGTCACACACCTGGAGAGGAGGGGAGAGAGGGTTAGACACAAGACACACACCTGGAGAGGAGGGGGGGAGGGTTAGACACAAGACACACACCTGGAGAGGAGGGGGGGAGGGTTAGACACAAGACACACACCTGGAGAGGAGGGAGGGAGAGAGAGAGGGTTAGACACAAGGCACACACCTGGAGAGGAGGGGAGAGAGGGTTAGACACAAGACACACACCTGGAGAGGAGGGGAGAGAGGGTTAGACACAAGACACACACCTGGAGAGGAGGGGGGAGGGTTAGACACAAGACACACACCTGGAGAGGAGGGGGGGAGGGTTAGACACAAGACACACACCTGGAGAGGAGGGGGGGGGGTTAGACACAAGACACACACCTGGAGAGGAGGGGAGAGAGGGTTAGACACAAGACACACACCTGGAGAGGAGGGGAGAGAGGGTTAGACACAAGACACACACCTGGAGAGGAGGGGAGAGAGGGTTAGACACAAGACACACACCTGGAGAGGAGGGGAGAGAGGGTTAGACACAAGACACACACCTGGAGAGGACGGGGGAGGGTTAGACACAAGACACACACCTGGAGAGGAGGGGGGAGGGTTAGACACAAGACACACACCTGGAGAGGAGGGGAGAGAGGGTTAGACACAAGACACACACCTGGAGAGGAGGGGAGAGAGGGTTAGACACAAGACACACACCTGGAGAGGAGGGGGGGGGGGTTAGACACAAGACACACACCTGGAGAGGAGGGGGGGGGGTTAGACACAAGACACACACCTGGAGAGGAGGGGGGGAGGGTTAGACACAAGACACACACCTGGAGAGGAGGGGGGAGGGTTAGACACAAGACACACACCTGGAGAGGAGGGGGGGGAGAGAGGGTTAGACACAAGACACACACCTGGAGAGGAGGGGGGGAGGGTTAGACACAAGACACACACCTGGAGAGGAGGGGAGAGAGGGTTAGAAACAAGACACACACCTGGAGAGGAGGGGGGGGCGGGTTAGACACAAGACACACACCTGGAGAGGAGGGGAGAGAGGGTTAGACACAAGTCACACACCTGGAGAGGAGGGCAGAGAGGGTTAGACACAAGACACACACCTGGAGAGGAGGGGGGGAGGGTTAGACACAAGACACACACCTGGAGAGGAGGGGAGAGAGGGTTAGACACAAGACACACACCTGGAGAGGAGGGGAGAGAGGGTTAGACACAAGACACACACCTGGAGAGGAGGGAGGGAGAGAGGGTTAGACACAAGGCACACACCTGGAGAGGAGGGGAGAGAGGGTTAGACACAAGACACACACCTGGAGAGGAGGGGGGAGGGTTAGACACAAGACACACACCTGGAGAGGAGGGGGGAGGGTTAGACACAAGACACACACCTGGAGAGGAGGGGGGGAGGGTTAGACACAAGACACACATCTGGAGAGGAGGGGAGAGAGGGTTAGACACAAGACACACACCTGGAGAGGAGGGGGGGAGGGTTAGACACAAGACACACACCTGGAGAGGAGGGGGGAGGGTTAGACACAAGACACACACCTGGAGAGGAGGGGAGAGAGGGTTAGACACAAGACACACACCTGGAGAGGAGGGGTGAGAGGGTTAGACACAAGACACACACCTGGAGAGGAGGGGAGAGAGGGTTAGACACAAGACACACACCTGGAGAGGAGGGGAGAGAGGGTTAGACACAAGACACACACCTGGAGAGGAGGGGAGAGAGGGTTAGACACAAGACACACACCTGGAGAGGAGGGGGGGGGGTTAGACACAAGACACACACCTGGAGAGGAGGGGAGAGAGGGTTAGACACAAGACACACACCTGGAGAGGAGGGGGGGGGGGGGGGGGTTAGACACAAGACACACACCTGGAGAGGAGGGGGGGAGGGTTAGACACAAGACACACACCTGGAGAGGAGGGGGGAGGGTTAGACACAAGACACACACCTGGAGAGGAGGGGGGGAGAGAGGGTTAGACACAAGACACACACCTGGAGAGGAGGGGGGGAGGGTTAGACACAAGACACACACCTGGAGAGGAGGGGAGAGAGGGTTAGAAACAAGACACACACCTGGAGAGGAGGGGGGGGGGCGGGTTAGACACAAGACACACACCTGGAGAGGAGGGGAGAGAGGGTTAGACACAAGTCACACACCTGGAGAGGAGGGGAGAGAGGGTTAGACACAAGACACACACCTGGAGAGGAGGGGGGGAGGGTTAGACACAAGACACACACCTGGAGAGGAGGGGAGAGAGGGTTAGACACAAGACACACACCTGGAGAGGAGGGAGGGAGAGAGGGTTAGACACAAGGCACACACCTGGAGAGGAGGGGAGAGAGGGTTAGACACAAGACACACACCTGGAGAGGAGGGGGGAGGGTTAGACACAAGACACACACCTGGAGAGGAGGGGGGAGGGTTAGACACAAGACACACACCTGGAGAGGAGGGGGGGAGGGTTAGACACAAGACACACATCTGGAGAGGAGGGGAGAGAGGGTTAGACACAAGACACACACCTGGAGAGGAGGGGGGGAGGGTTAGACACAAGACACACACCTGGAGAGGAGGGGGGAGGGTTAGACACAAGACACACACCTGGAGAGGAGAGGAGAGAGGGTTAGACAAAAGACACACACCTGGAGAGGAGGGGTGAGAGGGTTAGACACAAGACACACACCTGGAGAGGAGGGGAGAGAGGGTTAGACACAAGACACACACCTGGAGAGGAGGGGAGAGAGGGTTAGACACAAGACACACACCTGGAGAGGAGGGGAGAGAGGGTTAGACACAAGACACACACATATGTATAAACGCACACGCACGCACACACATACACACACAAACTGCAGTGAGTCAACTCTCTACCCAACCTGTGAGGTTCTGAGTCACTGGAAGTGGAGGTTTATATTGTTCTCTCTCCTCCTCCATACATGTAATGTATTCAGGACACATCAAAGGGAGCTGTTCAGAGCGGCTCAGTAAAGCACTGCTGTCCTTCCAACAGACTCCTTCAGCAGGCATTAGAATAGGCTGCAGCTTTGGAGCAGAGCAGTAATAGATTGTGAAGTGTTCTAAATCTGAGCAGCTTGGTCACTGTACCACCACAGCCCATCTAGAACATCCCATCATATCCCAGCTGCTAGATTGTTCTTCCTGCCATTTGACTGGCAGTGTCTATGGTTCTGGGGCTGTGTGACAGGTCATGAACATCTTCCACCAATATATACTGTAGCAGTCTGGTGATTTATGAGCTACACTGGTCTGCCATCATTAAAAGTACCAGTGCCTAGGGGCTAGCAGCTAGGAGGCAAGCGCTAGGGCCTAGAACCTAGGAGTAAATTTGGGATTGGGCCTGTGTCTGACCTACCGTTGTCCTCCCTACGTATCTTCTTACAGGGGCTCTCATCCGAGTCATCATCAGACATCTCCATCTCCTCCTCCCGGCGAATCCCCATGATCTCCTCACTGTTGACGTTCCGCAGCTCCTGTCACATCACAACACAAGGACACACACAACGCAAGGACACCTCAGTGTCTCAGTACTATACAGCCAACCAGATGCCTGTCTAAAAATGGTTTCAACCAGACTGCCCTTTTAAGGATTGTTACTAACTTTATATATTGTACCTGTGGACAGAGTATGTGGTGGAAGAGGATCCAGTTACCCCTAGAGACTGAACTATGGTCAAATGAGTCATTCCACCTCAAAAAGCACAAGAACGAGGATTTCGACACCCACCATCTCGCCCAAAGCTCCGAAGCATGGCTTGCTGAAATGACATGGAATGACTCAGTTTTGTTTTCCTTCTGCAATGGTTAAGGTTAGTATTTAGAGGGTAATGTAAACTGATCCTAGATCTGTGCCCATGGGCAGTTTGAATGCTTCCTTTTTTTCACACGCTAAAGACAGAGGAGCATAGAAATCATCTCATTCTCCCAGCTGCTCTGATAACTAGTACTGCCTCAGCTGTGAGGCTGTCTAATACCACCACTGTGAAATCTCTCCTCAAATAAAGTAAATATGCTTAGCAATGACTCAACTAGGGGAGAGAGGGATAGAGTTATGAGAGGAAAAGGAAGAGAGAGAAAGGGAGCGAGGGTTGGAGGGAGAGTTTTGTTATGTGTGACTGTGAGCACAGGAAACCTCAGCTGTAGTACTGAACCAGCCAGATCCTTTTTCTTAGAAACTACAGTACGGCATGAAGAAGGAGAAATCCAATGGTGTTTAGAGACTTATCTTATCTCCTGATTTCTGCCAACTCCTTTATCAGCTCATAATAAAACTGGAATTTCATATTACTGTCATGTTGATACTGACATCAGTAGCTAATTAATTCACAGCCATTTGTCATAGTTAATCCATGACGGTTCAGACTGCATGGTTCCCTTACTTTAACTACTTGAACACTTACCAAGCATACTACTGAACCGTAACAAAGGATTTCACAATGGTGGCATGCTAGCAAGACTCACTCCGTAATGTTTACTGTTAGTGTCTCTTCTTCCACATCAATGCCTTACCTCTGGTTGCTTTGAGAATAGACATGGCATGATTCTCACTGACTTGACTTAGAGACATGTACAGTATGACCATAGAGGGCTTACAGTATGAAGAGTCATATAAAGTTAAAGAGATTCTCCAGTACTTTTGTATACATTTTAGCCAGTAGTTCTGAAGGTCGCGCTCACAAGACAAAAGTGGTCCCCTGAAATTGCAGAGATGTGCACCACGTCATTGCTCTCTCTCGCTTTGCTGTGTGTGCATCTTGATAGCTGTCACTTAAATGGCAAGGGGCTGAAGCTCATTGGCTAGAACTCAAATTGCTAGGGGGCTAGCCCAGGTGGGGGGAAATGTAGGGAAAATGACACAGCACAGCATCCAGAAAAACAGTCGCTTTCAAACTAGGGATTCCATGCCTAATGGAGGTAATTCTAATGATAGATAGAGTGTATATCCAATAGATCAACACATCCAGCCTAAAGCGGGAGGTTTAAAAAATACTTAGTATTCGCCAAAGTTCCTGGAGCATGTCTTTAACATCTGCCTGGATAATGCTGTCCCTCACAGATAGACTCTCTCAAATACCTGGTCATTACTTTTAATTCACTTCAATAAATCGGCATGGTCTCCAAATGGCCAAATCAAGACCAAGGTGGTGTAAAATAATCAAGGATTCAAATCTAGGTTTGTGTATTGTTTCTACAACCAAATATATCCCCATTCCATGAGATCAATAGGATGTTTTTGTTTAGTTCTCATGAAAGTGTTAACTAACATAATATGTTTCCCTCCTGTAGAGAATGTTCCAGCATGCTGACTTGTTATAATTCCAATGAATTATTGATCTGTCTTAACCCTGGAAGCCTCTGTTGCCATAGCACCCACTCATACTTTCTAGGAGGCCTCAGATCTTTAGTTACTGTCATCTGCGCGCGTGTGTGTGTTTCATCAATGTGAGAAAAAAGTATACGAATAGTATTGTAGGAGAGAACACACCGCATCCGTAGATCAGAACAACATGGCTGTCTGTCTATCTGTCTGTGTATCTGTGAGGGCACAGCAGTCTGCAACAACGGCAACATGAAACAGAGTAGGACTCCATCCTTCTAGAATGTCTGTCTGTCAATCTCTCCTGTCCTGAGGGGTCCAAACATGACAAGGAATACGGGGGGTAAGGAGAGATTACCAACCTCACACTGCTTTCTCCAAATGTCTATGTTCTTGCGCTGCGCTTTAGTGAAATGGTCCCATGCCTTCTGCCTGGAGGCAGCGGTGAACACAGCCGTGATCTGCTCGACTTGGGGTGAACAGGAGAGTCAAGACAAGACTTTATATAGCACTACTGTACCACCCAGGCACAACACCACAGAGAAGACACTAGGAGCTTCATCGTGCCAGCCTGGGTTAGTGGATCCCATTGCATTTTCCTCTACCACCCACCAACATATTGAGAATCATTGGGTGGGCTGTGATTTAGACACATTGTTTTTGTTGGTTTGTAGGGCCTCCTAGGTTAAATGCTGGCTATAGTGTAACCTGGTGTCTCCTTCACAGTGCTGTACAGTACTTACATCTCATACCTGCTGATTCAGTTCCTTCAGGACTGACAAAGACAACATTCTACAATGGATGGCTTGTTTTGTGACACTAGACAAACTATTGCATTTACATAAAATTAGTATTTTGTAATTAATCATTCATAACTCTTTTGGAAGTGTTGTATTTACTGTAGTCATCACTATTCTCCCCACCAGTAGAAGAATGTTGCCTTTAAAGCTTGGCTCTGTTCTGACTGCATACTGTCATATTCATCTTCAATAAACAACAGGAACTTTAAGAAATAGTGTCATTATTACTACTGGACAAGTGCACAGTGACCAGGTCAACATTAAAACTACACCCCCTCATCATCCTCTACGTCCACCCTGGTGATTTATTTCATATCTCTGGGACTTTGCTTCATGGATTTTCATATTAAACCAACACCAGAGGACTATATAGCTCATTTCTCTTCTCAGTGTTGAGGATAACAAATAAGACTCTAAATAGTACCATTCAAACAGCCATAAGCCATTGATCAATCGTGCTGTTGTGTCATTGTCTTTCCAGATGGTATTTCATATCATTTCAATATCAGTCCATAGTGTACATTGACATTGTTTGAGAGTGCCTGCTGGAAGAACACTGTACTATGATGCCTACCTGGGAGGTACAGTAGGTATATCAGCTGGTCCTCCAGACAGACACACAGAGGTTTCCTCAGGACACTGTACTGTACTTACCTCTGTCTGGTCTCTGACTACTGTCACCCTCCCTAACTACAGGCTCATCACTGCACAGCTGTGTAGAAATACTGGTCTTTAGTGCTATGTGAGAGGTACCTGTAGTTCTCTGTGTCTAGGAAGGGTTTAGGTCAATAAAGTGTTACAGGTAGTGCACAGTGTGTCTAGTTAGATGCTTACACTGAGTCAGTATGGCCAGTAGGGAGTTTTTAAATGTCTCCTTGGCTAGCTCCATCTCCTCCTCGTGCTGGGCCTTCTCACTCATCAGTCTCCGGACGTGGCTATTGGCCGACTGGATCATAGAGTAGAAGTGATTAGCCGACCGCCGGTTGACCTCACCACGGTCGATCCATGTGAACAGGACCGCAGTCGCTTCACTGAAGTTATGGTCATCTGGAGGGGGATAATGGGGGAGAAGGAAGGGAGAGGTTTAAGGCTGGGGGTTTCATTTTTACGGCTAGGGGAACGTTTCGACAACATGCGATGAAATTGCAGAGCGTGAAATTCAAAATAAATTATTAGAAATATTTAACTTTCATACAACCACAAGTGCAATACACCAAAATACATATTAACTTCTTGTTAATCCAGCCACTGTGTCAGATTTCAAAAAGGCTTTACGGTGAAAGCAAACCATGCTATTATCTGAGGACAGCACCCCATCAAACAAACACATGGCAATCATATTTCAACCCGCCAGGCGCGACACAAAACTCAGAAATAACGATATAATTAATGCCTTACCTTTGAAGATCTTCTTCTGTTGGCACTCCAATATGTCCCATAAACATCACAAATGGTCCTTTTGTTCTATTATTTCCGTCGTTATATATCCAAAATGTCAATTTATTTGGCGCGTTTGATTCAGAAAAACACCGGTTCCAACTCTCCCAACATGACTACACATTATCTAATAAGTTACCTGTAATCTTGGTACAAACATTTCAAACAACTTTCCTAATCCAACTTTAGGTATTTTAAAATGTAAATAATCAATGAAATTTAAGACGGAATAAACTGTATTCAATAGCGGATCAAATGAAAGTGGAGCGAGGGCGAGGTTGTGCGCCCCAAACACAACAGTACACTAGACTCGACACTCAGTCTGAACAGCCACACTTCTTCATTACTCAAAAGAAAAACATCAACCAATTTCTAAAGACTGTTGACATCTAGTGGAAGCCCTAGGAACTGCAACCAGATGCCTAAGAAAACTAGATTCCCATAGAAAATCAATTGAAAACACAGTCACCTCAACAACAAAAACATTCCTGGATGGTTTGTCCTCGGGGTTTCGCCAAATAAGTTCTGTTATACTCACAGACATTTTAACAGTTTTAGAAACTTTAGCATGTTTTCTATCCACATATACCAATTATATGCATATCCTAGCTTATAGGCCTGAGTAGCAGGCAGTTTACTTTGGGCACACTTTTCATCCGGACGTGAAAATACCTCCCCCTATCCCAAACAGGTTTTTACAGTGAAGCTGAAAGTCTACAAAAATTCACTTGGGTATTCAAAGAAAGAAATGATATGGCGATGCACTTTGAAGAAATTCTACTTCTATCTTCCACTCCGTGCTTCAGTGCACAGGAACTGAACAGCATGGGGAGTTTACCTATCAGACTGTTTCATATTTTCTGAGAGCCTGTGGATGAGACCACACAGTCTGTTCTGAACACAAAATGCATTTCTGGGTTTGAAACTGGTTGTTGAGCGAGCGTAGCCTCTAACTGTCTGTGTCTCGGTGAGCCTTTGTCGAGTGCATTTTTCACATTTGTATAATAATTGAAAAGTGCCACAGAGCCGTGTCCGATTGTACAGCGCAGAGTGAATTAGACATCGTTTAATGAGTTCAATGCCCACTGCAACACGACCTGAGAGCACACAGATGCTCGGCTGAAAATACTTTTCACCTCACAGCTCTAGTCCTATTCAGGAGAGGCAGCAGCGTACAATCATGCAGTCATATTATAATGCAGTCACATGAAGGTATTGTGGGCCAGCAAACACTGGGAATAATGAAAGTCTATTTCCCCTTTTCAATGAATAATCAAATAAAAATATCACACAGTGTTTTGCTTGTGTAATATTAATGGAGAGCTTAGAGAAAGTCTCTAGAGTAATAGCCAGTGGTGTAGGGTAAACCTTTTTTATTGTGTGAGAGTGTTTATCCACCCTAAAATGTGACACACACAAACACTGACACACACACAAACAAACCCACACATACACTGACACGCAAACAAACACACACACACTCTCTTGCTCGCCCTCTACCTTCCCCTCCTCTTTCTTCCATCTGTCACCACCAGTTCACCTTCCTCTGCTTCAGCCTCAGTGTGAAGGCTAATAACAATCCTTCATAGCAGCAGCAGCTGTATTACAGTTTTTATCAATTGCTAAAACACTAAAACCCATTGGCTGAACAAAGTTCTCAGTTGCCTGGACTCATTTAGCTAATTATGCAGTCTGTTGTCAATACCTTAAACCATTTCACATGGTGAAACACAATTTGCAGATCTCACTTAGACTTTTCAGCAAAACTCTAAACACATTCTCATTCTCAAAACACACTCTGCACTCTAATGCACATGTCATCCATACTGGTAAACACATTCTGCACTCTAATGCACATGTCATCCATACTGGTAAACAAATTCTGCACTCTAATGCACATGTCATCCATACTGGTAAACACAAGTGGCAACAATCAAATACAATTAGAGAACACATGTCATTGATTGAACACAACCAAAATTGATTTAACCTGTTTCAAATGATGCGACACAACCAATATAAGCCAGTTCAGAGAGCAAACAGGTTGTTGAAGGTGGGAAGGAGAAAGTCTGAGAATGAATAATGTAGTACAGTGCATTGTAGGCTGTAGGCTGTATACTGTACAATGGATGAATTGTATGGCCCTGAACATTGTGCTTTCCATTTATTAACAGGACTGACTGCTCAATAGATTTTGACTGGTTGCAGGGTCATATCAGCAAAGAACAAGAATTACAGTATCACAGAGACAAAGGACAAGTTAGTGAGATGCAGGGTACAGTACTGTAAAAATAGGGGTACAAGGAGGAGGAAGAACAAAAAACAAAAGAGCAAAGCAGAGTAGTAATTTCTGATCAATTTTGAGCTACTATGATAGAACATGTTTTCTTTCATCAAAGGACAATGACGGAAAAATATGAATATTTGATTTGATTAAAAATGTACTTCTCGCTGAGAATTGTATGTTTTGAACAATGTGTTTTCTATTTTTCGGTGTATTGTTTACTGACTGCTTGAGAGTGTATATCATTTTGATCACTTTGTTTATGATTTGAGAGCAGTGTTTGATTTTGAACACAGGTAAAACTGTTTTGAGGCGAATGTTTCATTTTGCGAGTCAGAGTCAGAGGTTATGTAAATAGTGCTTGAAGATCAGGTTTTGTGTTTAATGTTTTCAGGAAATGGAGCAACGTTTCAGAAATTGTGTTTTAGCAATTGAGAAAAACTGTAATTAAGAGAGAGACCGAGTAATGCTCTGTAATATGGTAATGAACATGTTTAAGCTATTTACCCGCCTGAGAATGTAAAAGCATTAACCAGAGGCTGTTTGAATGAATATGATTATGGAGAAACAGAACACTTTCAAACACCTCTCTGAACAGAGAGCAGAGACAGTGGAACAGGGGGACAAGGAGGATAGCACAGAGAGAGAGAGAGAGAGAGAGAGAGAGAGAGGGGGGGGGGGGGGTTGGGAGCGAGAGAGAGAGAGAGAGAGAGGGAGAGAGAGAGAGAGAGAGAGAGAGAGATAGAGAGAGAGAGAGCGAGCACAGGTAACTTCCACAAAGCTGTGAACGATCTGAGAGACAAGGCAAGAAGGACATTCTATGCCATCAAAAGGAACATAAAATTAAATTAGGATCTGGCTAAAAATACTTGCATCAGTTGTAGAACCCATCACCCTTTATGGTTGTGAGGTCTGGGGTCCGCTCACCAACCAAGAATTCACAAAATGTGAAAAACACCAAATTGAGACTCTGCATGCAGAATTCTGCAAAAACATCCTCTGTGTACAACATAAAACACCAAATAATTAGGCCTATATCAGCAGAATTAGGCCGATACCCGCTAATTATAAAAATCCAGAAAAGATCTGTTAAATTTTACAACAAAGCCATCACCTACAGAGGGATGAACCTGGAGAAGAGTCCACCAAGAAAGCTGGTTCTGGGGCTCTGTTCACAAACAAAAACAGACCCCACAGAGTCCCAGGTCAGCAACACAATTAGACCCAACCAAATCATGAGTAAACAAAAAGATAATTACTCGACACATTGGAAAGAATTAACAAAAAAACATAGCAAACTAGAATGCTATTTGGCCCCAAACAGAGAGTACACAGTGGCAGAATACCTGACCACTGTGACTGGCCAAACTTAAGGAAAGCTTTGACTATGTACAGACTCAGTGAGCATAGCCTTGCTATTGAGACCTGGCTCTCAAGAGAAGACAGACCATGTGCACACTGCCCACAAAATGAGGTGGAAACTGAGCTGCACTTCCTAACCTCCTGCCAAATGTATGACCATATTAGAGAGACATATTTCCCTCAGATTAAACAGATCCACAAAGAATTTGAAAACAAACCCAATTTTGATAAACTCCCATATCTACTGGGTGAAATTCCACAGTGTGACATCACAGCAGCAAGATTTGTGAACTGTTGCCACAAGAAAAGGGCAACCAGTGAGGAACAAACACCCCATGTTTATGTTTATTTATTGTCCCTTTTGTTCTTTGCCATTTGCACATCGTTACAACATTGTATATACATAATATGACATTTGTAAAGTCGTTATTCTTTTGGAACTTCTGTGAGTGTAATGTGTACTGTTAATTTTTATTGTTTATTTCACTTTTGTATATTATCTACCTCACTTGCTCTGGCAATGTAAACATATGTTTCCCATGCCAATAAAGCCCCTTGAATTGAATTGAAATGAGAGAGAGAAGGAGAGAGGGGGGAATATTAGCAGGAAAGCACAGAATGGGAAAAGAAATGAACCCCCAGCAACACACATTTCCCACCAGCAGAAGACGATGGTTGGGTCTAATTGTGTTAATGTCCTGGGGCTCTGTGGGGTCTGTTTGTGTTTGTGAACAGAGCCCCAGGACCAGCTTGCTTAGGGGCCTCTTCTCCAGGTTCCTCTCTCTGTCTCTGTGTCTCTGTCTCTCTCTGTGTCTCTGTCTCTCTCTGTGTCTCTGTCTCTCTCTGTGTCTCTGTCTCTCTCTGTGTCTCTGTGTCTCTGTCTCTCTGTGTCTCCCCCCCCCCCCCCAACATGAGGAAGCCTAGGAAAGAGGGAAGAGACCTGCCTCTAGTTATTTACGTCTCTCTGTCTGTTCGGTAAAGAACGGATGAGAACACAGCATGATGTCGTAGCTCTCTGTCCAGGAATGTTCACATGCTGCTATGATGGTTAGTGTAACACAGTAGATGGATGATGAAGGGAAGCCATGACAGTATTTCTCATGCAGAGAGAGAATGGGTAGTGTGTCTGAGACAGCTCTAGCAGACAGAGTGAGATCAATAACTCATTTAGATGATAGAAGAAATTAGAAACGAAAACGCTATTTTTGTAACATAACATGATCGTGTCAGATTTTTTTCCCAATATCAAATCACCATAACATCATGTTCCATTGCTCTGTCTGTACTACACTAAGATTTCAATCATGAGAATGTATGTTTGATTGTTTCCATACTGTGAATAAGGACCAGGAATAAATGAAGCATGTCTGAGTATGTAATACAGTGTGCAGCTTGGACCAGTTTACAGATTACACACATTTACACACCACCATGGTCCATCTGCAGCACACACACTGAGCGTCAGCTGTGGGATGGGTGGCTATAAGAGGCACAGAACATCCAGACAACATCAGTACTTCATCAGTACTTTATCATGAAAACCAAACAACCAACCAAACACCACCGCCGAATCTGGGCTCAGAGCGACCATGCTCATTTGTCCTCTCACCTTTCAATCTCTCCGCAAGCAGTCCTGCCTCGTGGTCTGAGAAGTGCATGATGGGAGGTGGCGAGGGTGGTCGGAAGAAGTCTTCTTGGATCTTGCGTCGGTGTCGTTCCTCCCTGGCCAGCAGCCTCTGTTGACATTCCCACTCATACAGGTCGTCTCTGGCCTGAGCAAAGTCCACATGCATCCTCCCTGAGTCCTTCTTATCTGTACTGGAGCCGATACGCATCCGGTAGCCTGGGGAAACAGGGCATTTAGAGGTCGGGTACACTAAACACAACCATACAGAGACATTCAACACACAGACAAACATACTGTGGACAAATGATGTATACATTCATGTAAACTCATACTCCCACAGTCAGATACACTCAAAGTATACAGTATTACAAATGCGTACATTCTCTACCCCATGTACAACCAGAAAGATCATTAGCAAATCGAAAGGACAAACTCTACATTTTCAACTATTCATAATGCAAAACTATTCATGTAGTCATCCTCATCAATAGGCACATCTCCAGCCTGCACAGCTACAGTCTATTTCTGCTCCTGTCTTGGTGTAACGGCTTTAAGTGTTGAGCTTCAGGACACAAGGTCACTGTTTTTACTCCTCTACAGTGTTAGTATCGTTAATACATATTCTAATCAAAAGGAATACTTTAAAACTGCTGCAAATACATAGTTATGCTGACCACTGACCAGAGAGGTAGAGCATCTCATTTGTGTGTTGTGTGTATAGTATAGCATTGGCATAGTATAGTATAGTATAGTATATTATGTGTATAGTATTGTATTTGTATAGTATCGTATAGTACTGACCAGAGAGGTAGTGCATCTCATTTGTGTGTTGCGTGTATAGTATAGCATTGGCATAGTATAGTATATTATGTGTATAGTATTGTATTTGTATAGTATAGTATCGTATAGTATAGTACAGTATAGTACAGTATAGTATATTATGTGTATAGTATTGTATTTGTATAGTATAGTATAGTATCGTGTAGTATCGTATAGTACAGTATAGTATAGTATATTATGTGTATAGTATAGTATTGTATAGTATAGTACAGTATAGTACAGTACAGTATAGTATAGTATATTATGTGTATAGTATTGTATTTGTATAGTATAGTATCATGTAGTATAGTACAGTATAGTATAATACAGTATAGTACAGTATAGTACAGTATAGTACAGTATAGTATAGTATATTATGTGTATAGCATTGTATTTGTATAGTATAGTATCCTGTAGTATAGTACAGTATAGTATAATACAGTATAGTATAGTACAGTACAGTATAGTATAGTATAGTATAGTATGTGTATAGTATTGTATTTGTATAGTATAGTATCGTGTAGTATAGTACAGTATAGTATAATACCGTATAGTACAGTATAGTACAGTATAGTATAGTATATTATGTGTATAGTATTGTATTTGTATAGTATAGTATCGTGTAGTATAGTACAGTATAGTATAATACAGTATAGTACTGACCAGAGAGGTAGAGGGACTTGTCCACCATGAACTCCTCACTGAAGCGGATGTGACAGAAGTTCTTCTTGCTCTTCCTGATGGCGATGATGTCACCACACGGATCAAACACCTCCCTGATGATCTCCTCGCTGGCATTCTCTGGCAGACCCCCCACAAACACTGTCTTACACCCTGGGGGGCGCTCCCGTGTTGACGGAGGAGGCAGGTCTGGAACATCATGCATGCTCAGGTCATATCTGATGACAACTCTTGACCATAGTCCATATATCAATGTATTTCTATTAATTGATACCGAAAGGAAGGAAAAGCATGCAAGTGTGTGTGTGTGTGTCTGTGTGTGTGTGCATGGGTGGACGTGTTTAACTATACTTGTGTTTAACCCTACAAGAATAGTAAACAAACAAACATTTGACCAACGGGACACTTTTCTTAGTCCCCACAAGGTCAAATGCTATTTCTAGGGGTTTAGTGTTAGGGTTAGAATTAGGTTTAGGGTTAGGGTTAGGAGCTAGGGTTAGTAGCTAGGGTTAGGGTACAGGTTAGGTTTAGGGGTTAGGATTTTGAATGGGAATGAATTGTGTGTCCCCACATGGTTAGTTGTACAAGTGTGTGTTGGTGCGTGTGCGTGCATGAGTCTTACTGGGGTTCTGGGGGAACAGGGTGCAGCTCTGGCAGTGGATGATCTCCTTGATGATGGGGGGACCAGGGGGAGGAGGGACCAGGCTGATACCTGCCATCATGGGGTTGATGGGAGCTAGGAGACCCAGCCCTGGATCAAAACCCTGGATACAGAGAGAATCTGGAGGAGAGGAGAGGAGGGAGAGAAGAGGAGCAATGAGACCCAGCACTGGATCAAAACCCTGGATACAGAGAGAATCTGGAGGAGAGGAGAGGAGGGAGAGAAGAGGAGCAATGAGACCCAGCCCTGGATCAAAACCCTGGATACAGAGAGAATCTGGAGGAGAGGAGAGGAGGGAGAGAAGAGGAGCAATGAGACCCAGCCCTGGATCAAAACCCTGGATACAGAGAGAATCTGGAGGAGAGGAGAGGAGGGAGAGAAGAGGAGCAATGAGACCCAGCCCTGGATCAAAACCCTGGATACAGAGAGAATCTGGAGGAGAGAGGGAGGAGAAAAATAGTTTGTCTGGAGGAGAGGAGCAATGAGACCCAGCTCTGGGCTCTAATTAAAGGCTTGGTTACAGGTACTGTATGGAGGAAACAGAGAGAGAGAGAGACACTTATTAATATCTTCAGAACACAACATGATGAGACTGGGAGAATGAACAAGACAGAAATATCCTGTGCTGCTCAACTCAGGCCCTATACAGTCACACAGGGTCTGAGAGAGAGAACAGACACTGATCTACCTTAGAGTAGAAACCAATCTGACTGCAGCTCTCACACAAGCCTGTCACTACTGTGAGGATACAGATAGTCATGGATACAGATATAAAATGTAAGAATGTAGAACTGCAACTTCATATTTATGAAATCATCAATCAAGTCCTCACTGCAGATTTGAGTTTGTCAGCAAAGGTGAGTGTGAAGAGTGTGTGTGTAGGAGGGAGAATGATTCTATTTGATGCTGTCAGAAAGATTCCAGTGCTCAATATGAGTCCCTACACTGCAGTATTTACTATCCTAAGAGGCTGCAAAGCAAAGAATTACTTCTACTAGCTGTGTCTGGCGAAGCCTCGAAGAGGAAGTGTCTGGCGAAGCCTCGAAGAGGAAGTGTCTGGCGAAGCCTCGAAGAGGAAGTGTCTGGCGAAGCCTCGAAGAGGAAGTGTCTGGCGAAGCCTCGAAGAGGAAGTGTCTGGCGAAGCCTCGAAGAGGGAGTGTCTGGCGAAGCCTCGAAGAGGAAGTGTCTGGCGAAGCCTCGAAGAGGAAGTGTCTGGCGAAGCCTCGAAGAGGAAGTGTCTGGCGAAGCCTTGAAGAGGAAGTGTCTGGCCAAGCCTCGAAGAGGAAGTGTCTGGCGAAGCCTTGAAGAGGAAGTGTCTGGCGAAGCCTTGAAGAGGAAGTGTCTGGCGAAGCCTTGAAGAGGAAGTGTCTGGCGAAGCCTTGAAGAGGAAGTGTCTGGCGAAGCCTTGAAGAGGAAGTGTCTGGCGAAGCCTCGAAGAGGAAGTGTCTGGCGAAGCCTCGAAGAGGAAGTGTCTGGCGAAGCCTCGAAGAGGAAGTGTCTGGCGAAGCCTCGAAGAGGAAGTGTCTGGCGTTGCGAAGCCAAGTGTGTTTTATTAAAGAGAAGGAGTTTTTAAGAAGAGCTGCAATCCTTGAGGATGTAGAGAGAAGCAAAAGAGGAAATATATCTGGAAGATTATCTCAGATAAATCTCCTGAGTCACGATCAGGATTAATCTGAGATTGTGTGGATCTGTGGAAAACTCATTTAAATGTTCACTGTGGTGATCTGAACAGGTAAATGACATTCTCCTCTCCCTACGTTCATCTGTGATGATCTGAACAGGTAAATGACATTCTCCTCTCCCTACGTTCATCTGTGATGATCTGAACAGGTAAATGACATTCTCCTCTCCCTATGTTCATCTGTGATGATCTGAACAGGTAAATGACATTCTCCTCTCCCCACGTTCATCTGTGATGATCTGAACAGGTAAATGACATTCTCCTCTCCCCACGTTCATCTGTGATGATCTGAACAGGTAAATGACATTCTCCTCTCCCCACGTTCATCTGTGATGATCTGAACAGGTAAATGACATTCTCCTCTCCCCACGTTCATCTGTGATGATCTGAACAGGTAAATGACATTCTCCTCTCCCCACGTTCATCTGTGATGATCTGAACAGGTAAATGACATTCTCCTCTCCCTACGTTCATCTGTGATGATCTGAACAGGTAAATGACATTCTCCTCTCCCTACGTTCATCTGTGATGATCTGAACAGGTAAATGACATTCTCCTCTCCCTACGTTCATCTGTGATGATCTGAACAGGTAAATGACATTCTCCTCTCCCTACGTTCATCTGTGATGATCTGAACAGGTAAATGACATTCTCCTCTCCCTACGTTCATCTGTGATGATCTGAACAGGTAAATGACATTCTCCTCTCCCCACGTTCATCTGTGATGATCTGAACAGGTAAATTACATTCTCCTCTCCCCACGTTCATCTGTGATGATCTGAACAGGTAAATGACATTCTCCTCTCCCTACGTTCATCTGTGATGATCTGAACAGGTAAATGACATTCTCCTCTCCCCACGTTCATCTGTGATGATCTGAACAGGTAAATGACATTCTCCTCTCCCCACGTTCATCTGTGATGATCTGAACAGGTAAATGACATTCTCCTCTCCCCACGTTCATCTGTGATGATCTGAACAGGTAAATGACATTCTCCTCTCCCCACGTTCATCTGTGATGATCTGAACAGGTAAATGACATTCTCCTCTCCCCACGTTCATCTGTGATGATCTGAACAGGTAAATGACATTCTCCTCTCCCCACGTTCATCTGTGATGATCTTAACAGGTAAATGACATTCTCCTCTCCCCACGTTCATCTGTGATGATCTGAACAGGTAAATGACATTCTCCTCTCCCCACGTTCATCTGTGATGATCTGAACAGGTAAATGACATTCTCCTCTCCCTACGTTCATCTGTGATGATCTGAACAGGTAAATGACATTCTCCTCTCCCTACGTTCATCTGTGATGATCTGAACAGGTAAATGACATTCTCCTCTCCCTACGTTCATCTGTGATGATCTGAACAGGTAAATGACATTCTCCTCTCCCTACGTTCATCTGTGATGATCTGAACAGGTAAATGACATTCTCCTCTCCCTACGTTCATCTGTGATGATCTGAACAGGTAAATGACATTCTCCTCTCCCTACGTTCATCTGTGATGATCTGAACAGGTAAATGACATTCTCCTCTCCCCACGTTCATCTGTGATGATCTGAACAGGTAAATGACATTCTCCTCTCCCCACGTTCATCTGTGATGATCTGAACAGGTAAATGACATTCTCCTCTCCCTACGTTCATCTGTGATGATCTGAACAGGTAAATGACATTCTCCTCTCCCCACGTTCATCTGTGATGATCTGAACAGGTAAATGACATTCTCCTCTCCCCACGTTCATCTGTGATGATCTGAACAGGTAAATGACATTCTCCTCTCCCCACGTTCATCTGTGATGATCTGAACAGGTAAATGACATTCTCCTCTCCCCACGTTCATCTGTGATGATCTGAACAGGTAAATGACATTCTCCTCTCCCCACGTTCATCTGTGATGATCTGAACAGGTAAATGACATTCTCCTCTCCCCACGTTCATCTGTGATGATCTGAACAGGTAAATGACATTCTCCTCTCCCCACGTTCATCTGTGATGATCTGAACAGGTAAATGACATTCTCCTCTCCCTACGTTCATCTGTGATGATCTGAACAGGTAAATGACATTCTCCTCTCCCCACGTTCATCTGTGATGATCTGAACAGGTAAATGACATTCTCCTCTCCCCACGTTCATCTGTGATGATCTGAACAGGTAAATGACATTCTCCTCTCCCTACGTTCATCTGTGATGATCTGAACAGGTAAATGACATTCTCCTCTCCCTACGTTCATCTGTGATGATCTGAACAGGTAAATGACATTCTCCTCTCCCTACGTTCATCTGTGATGATCTGAACAGGTAAATGACATTCTCCTCTCCCCACGTTCATCTGTGATGATCTGAACAGGTAAATGACATTCTCCTCTCCCCACGTTCATCTGTGATGATCTGAACAGGTAAATGACATTCTCCTCTCCCTACGTTCATCTGTGATGATCTGAACAGGTAAATGACATTCTCCTCTCCCCACGTTCATCTGTGATGATCTGAACAGGTAAATGACATTCTCCTCTCCCCACGTTCATCTGTGATGATCTGAACAGGTAAATGACATTCTCCTCTCCCCACGTTCATCTGTGATGATCTGAACAGGTAAATGACATTCTCCTCTCCCCACGTTCATCTGTGATGATCTGAACAGGTAAATGACATTCTCCTCTCCCCACGTTCATCTGTGATGATCTGAACAGGTAAATGACATTCTCCTCTCCCCACGTTCATCTGTGATGATCTGAACAGGTAAATGACATTCTCCTCTCCCTACGTTCATCTGTGATGATCTGAACAGGTAAATGACATTCTCCTCTCCCCACGTTCATCTGTGATGATCTGAACAGGTAAATGACATTCTCCTCTCCCCACGTTCATCTGTGATGATCTGAACAGGTAAATGACATTCTCCTCTCCCTACGTTCATCTGTGATGATCTGAACAGGTAAATGACATTCTCCTCTCCCTACGTTCATCTGTGATGATCTGAACAGGTAAATGACATTCTCCTCTCCCTACGTTCATCTGTGATGATCTGAACAGGTAAATGACATCATCCACTAAAGCTGTTTCTCTTTTCCTCTCTCTTTGATCTGGACTTTTCTTTTACCCTCCTGGTGAAAATAATTCAAGGCTGTTAGTTTTCCTCATTGGCCCGGGCCGTGCTCTGTTACGTCTGCCAGGGTAAGAGAGTTCACACTTTGTTTATTTGTCATTGTTTAATTTCTCTCTCTCTTTCTTTTCCTCTCCTCCCTCCCTCTGTTCTCTCCCTCTACTCAGCAGGTTTGTGTGTACGGCTGGACGCTGAGTTTGCTGGGCTCTGGATCTCCCCTCAGGAAACAGCTGCTCGTAATTACTGTGAAGGTGAGACGTCATCCATCACACACACTCCATAACCCCCATTATGTTTCTCCTCCTCTTCTCTTCCCCTTCGCTCTCTCTCCTCCGGTCTCTGAGCTGTCCCCCAGTCTTTCATTCCCTCTCTCTCCTCCTGTCTCTGAGCTGTCCCCCAGTCCCTCATTCCCTCTCTCTCCTCCGGTCTCTGAGCTGTCCCCCAGTCTCTCATTCCCTCTCTCTCCTCCGGTCTCTGAGCTGTCCCCCAGTCTCTCATTCCCTCTCTCTCCTCCGGTCTCTGAGCTGTCCCCCAGTCTCTCATTCCCTCTCTCTCCTCCGGTCTCTGAGCTGTCCCCCAGTCTCTCATTCCCTCTCTCTCCTCCGGTCTCTGAGCTGTCCCCCAGTCTCTCATTCCCTCTCTCTCCTCCGGTCTCTGAGCTGTCCCCCAGTCTCTCATTCCCTCTCTCTCCTCCGGTCTCTGAGCTGTCCCCCAGTCTCTCATTCCCTCTCTCTCCTCCGGTCTCTGAGCTGTCCCCCAGTCTCTCATTCCCTCTCTCTCATTTCAGTTCTCTCTCTCTCTTGGACCTGAGGTCTGTACTCCAGGAGGATATTAGTCTTAATCCGTCTTTTCCTTAGCGCTGGGGAAGGAGGATCCAGTCCAGCTGTCCAGTCGTCCCTGTTGTCTCTCAGCTCATTAAGGAGGAGAAGGACTGTACAGTACTGAACCCGATGGAACTACAGTGACGATGGGCTGCTCTCCTTCCTTCCTTCCTTCCATCCTTTCCCGAATTAATCACAGATCTGAGAGTGTTGGATAGGTGAAACCAATCAAATCAACCAGTCAAACTGTGCCTTGACTTTCCAGTCACGTACAGATCTGTGTTCTCCTCAAGAAATACATAACCTATCACACTTAATGCAGTGATCTCCCCCCCCGAGTGAAATAATAGTCTTATATATACGGCTTCATATTACAATAGATTTTCTCCATACAACTCTCCGCTTTCCTGAGTTAAATCCATGTATTCAGTTATTCAGGGCTTACACAAACTCAGCCTCCAAATCTCCTTCCGTGCTCTTCTAATGAACATCACAATGCAGCTCCCACAATGACATCTAAGAGGGCTGCAACATATAGGGACTGAACACAGTGGAACTATCCAAATCCTTAGAGAAAACCACTTTGCTAATGGATTTCATGAAACAAGTTGAAGTCCAGATAAAATTGTAGAGTACCTGAACATTTGAAGGAGCTTAGCGTTTTTAATATAAATCCATCAGTGTGGTTACATTTCAACCACAGACTCACTAGGGATCATGACAGAGGCCCAAACTATAGGTACTCAACATGTATAGTATAACATATGATCCATATTATATAAGAGAGGTTCCTTTTGTTATAGACTTGAAAAACATTAGAGAGGACTGAGAACAAAACATACATATTTATTACAACCAGATGTTGGGGACATTTTAAAGCTGAGTGTTTTCCAGCCCTGTTTTTCAGCCCCAGCCGTCCTTACCTGTTGTAACAGTCTTATTGGTCCTCACTCGGCTAGTTCTCACAGTGTGTGTGTGTGGGGGGGGGGGGGGGTTGTACATGTGTACCTGTGTGTGTCTGGGGTTGTACATGTGTACCTGTGTGTGTGGGGGGGGGGGTTGTACATGTGTACCTGTGTGTGTGTGGGGGGGGGGGGGGGGTTGTACATGTGCACCTGTGTGTGTCTGGGGTTGTACATGTGTACCTGGGTGTATGTTTGGGGTTGTACATGTGTACCTGAGTGTGTCTGGGGTTGTACATGTGTACCTGTGTGTGTCCGGGGTTGTACACGTGTACCTGTGTGTGTCTGGGGTTGCACATGTGTACCTGTGTGTGTGTGTGGGGGGGGGGGGGTGTACATGTATACCTGTGTGTGTCTGGGGTTGTACATGTGTACCTGGGTGTGTGTGTGGGGGTTGTACATGTGTACCTGGGGAGTGCGGGGGGGGGGGGGGGGGGGGGGGGGTTGTACATGTGTACCTGTGTGTGTGTGTGTGTGTGTGTGTGTGTGTGTGTGTGTGTGTGTATAGGCCAAAACATCATCCAGTGAGAATCTAGTAAGCAAAGTCACCTCGTGAGAAGCTCAGCTAATCATCCTGAAGCTCAGTCATGACGGATTTCTCAGACCTCTCAAGACTATGACCGAAATCTGCTCATGAATATTTATCAGATGTATTTCTCTCTATCCTCGCTGTCTACGCTGTCAAAATGGTCATTACAATAGGATGCACACACACACGCTATCACACACCATTAGCATCAGCAGAGAGACAGACACATGTAGTCAGGCCATTAGAAAAGAGACCAGAGAGATTTTCTTTTGTATTGTATCTCTCTGCACGGACTGAACAACGTGTAGTTAATACTGTCTTATCTAGCTGCTGATGGGGGACACAACAATTAGCAGCGCTGGTTTGGCAGAGCATGCTGCATTCTGGATATCCTGCCACATGGGGTATAGGCTAAGGTATCTATCTAGTTCTCGAAGAATCATTGACTGTCCTGCCCTGAGTGGGTGGAGTTGTGGAGGTGATAGAGTAGTAGGATGACACAATGGAGGCTCTGGATGGAAGTGCCCAGTCCTGCCTTTACCATCTTCTCAAAAGTTTCAGAACACAGTCCATGGGGACTCATTCCTTTCTTATGACCTTGACAATACTGAGAAATTAGAATGAAGAGTTTGTTAGCAGAGGAGAGGGGGATAAGGGAGGAGAGTGAGGACGATGAGAAGGGGTGAGATGGAGGCCTGCCAATGCCCTACCTGAGACCAACTGCTGCCTGCCGAGGCCCATGGGTACGATGCCCAGGTTGTTCATGGCGGTGGCCCAGGCTCCGTGGTCGTTCACCACATGGTCATGGACACTGAGGTGCTGCTCCGGCCCCAGGCTCCTCAGGCTCCTCAGGCTCCCTACACCATCTGCTGCTGCAGGGGACAGGAGAAACAGAAGGGTTAGGAAGAGGAAGGAGAAGACCAGAGATGTAGTTAACATATTAGTGAAGGTGTAGTAGCTAGTGTTATAGTACGTACCGCTGGCCATAGCAGGTCCTGTGTGCTCCTCTCTCTGGGTCTACCTCCCAGAGGTCTGATCAGAACCACAGCTCCCTCAGGCTGCACACCAGACCAGGACAGGACGGAGAGATAAGGAGAAGGATAGTTGGATGGAGGACTCCCAGTTAAAGATAGGATCCCATCTATCCTCTGCTAAACCCTGGGGATGAAAAAGAGAGCAGTTCAGTCAAGCAGCTTAAATCAATGTTTTTCAATCAAACCGTTGCAGCTTAAGACAGCATTAGAACAATGCAATCAGAAAGACATTGTTACTGATGTCCTACTGCCGCCCATACAGGGACAACCACACACACATTAAGCATTACAGAAAGTCTTCACAGCTCTCTCTCTCTCTCTCTCTCTCTCTCTCTCTCTCTCTCTCTCTCTCTCTCTCTCTCTCTCTCTCTCTCTCCCTCCCTCCCTCCCTACCTACCTACCTACCTACCTACCTACCTACCTCCCTGCCATACAGGACCTCTATATCAGGCGGTGTGAAAGAAGACCCGCAAAAATCGTCAAAGACTCAAACCACCCAAGTCACTATTTTCTCTGCTGCCTCGCGGCAAGAGGTACCGGGGTATCAAGTCTGACACCAACAGGCTCTTAAACAGCTTCTATCCCCAAGCAATATGACTGTTAAATAACTACCAAAATAGCTACACGGACTATCTGCGTTAACCTTGATTTTTTATTGACCTTTTATTTCAATCTTTGCACTGTTGTTATGCATACTCAGATGGTCTTACACACTCACACACACTGTCACCACAACACACATACAAACACTCACTCCATTATTTGCTCACTCACACATAATATGCACATACATTTATACTGACTCTACACACCCTCTCACATACAAGCTGCTGTTACTCTGTTTATCAAATCTAATGTATTTATAAATCTAATCAAATGTATTTATAAAGCCCTTTTTACATCAGCAGATGTCACAAAGTGCTGTACAGACCCAGCCTAAAACCCCAAACAGCACCCAATGCAGATGCAGAAGCACGGTGGATAGGAAAAACTCCCTTATCATATATTCTGTTGCCTAGTTCGCTTATGTATCTACCTCCATCACTCCAGTATCCCTGCACATGTAAATATGGTATTAGAACTGCCTTTAAATACTTCCTGTATATAGTATGCTTACTTACTTACTTACTTAATTGTGTATTTCATATTTCCTTATTTCATGTTTATTTCTAGCAATACATTGTTATTGTTATTGATTATTGCATTGTTGGGTTTTGAGTTTTGCAAGAAAGGCATTTCACTGTACTTGTGCATGAGACATTAAAACTTGAAACATGAAACTCTCTCACTCACACACACCTCCAAATGAGACCCAGCTGACCAGTCACTCAGTTGCCATGACATCACGTTATCCTGCTTTCTGTCAAATGTCTTATGGGGTGTGTCAGAGATGACCTTTAACCCCTAACACTCCCACCTAATTACACCGCCCCCAGACCCCATAACACTCCCAACAGCGCTAGCCACAGCCATACTGTCATCTTTAAAATCAATGGTTTTGAGTAGGAAAGTCCCATTTCCCTGTGAAATGTGCCAGAATTCTGATTGATCCCTGATTAACACAATGAGGTAATTGAGGAATGTGACCCCCTACAGTAAGTCAATAGAGGATTCTATTCCATCAACATAATTAACCGCTAGTTCTTCAAGGAAAGGCTGAATAGCATTCTGTCCACAGTGTGAAAAATATCTTATTCCATATTTCCTGTTACAAAGCTTGTTGTTCTCTGTGTGGTTCCTCGGGGGCCGTAGTTAGCTGCAGTGTGATCTGTATTCCGGTCACGCCTCCTCCGTCGTCTCAGACCACCCCGCAGTAATTATCATTATTCAACTCTGACACCAGGAAATGAAGTCAGCCCAGCTACACCATCCAGATGTAATTAAGACACAATCATATGAACATTTTTTCAATAACAACAGTTGCCTTCCTTCAAATAGCTTTGGGCTGCGAGGCCGGTTTCTGAAACTTTTCCCCTCACTAGGGTGACAAACAGTTGTCTTTGGAGTCACCTGCTGTATGTCGACACATTACTGTGTTTTCAGGCTGATAGAACCTGCCACTGTTCTCATCACAAGTACATTACAAACACTGAGCAGTAGCAGTAGAATTAGAATTGCAATCCGGCCTATAAGGGAGGTGGATACATTTTGGGATTGTGAAAACAAGGACAGTTCCACAGCTGTCTTATAATATCTCATAACAGCTTATAACAGCTTGTAACTCCAGTCCTGGTCAGGTATGAGGCCTGTGTCATTGTTGTGACTTGTGATTTTAGCAGCATCCGCCCAGTTCAGAGCCTACTACGCTGAACAGCTCTTTACACAGTAACTGCTATACTGTATACTGTTCCTATTCATAGACAATCATGTATCCAATGGGCCACAGCAGACAACATCTACTCTACTATCACACGGGGGACAAACACTAGGCTAGATTTTATCCTCCACTGTCTGTCTTCCGGCTCTTCTTCTCTCCCTCCCTCTCATTCTTTCTCTTTCTCTCTATCTCTCCAGGTGGTGCCAGCGTGCTGAGTAGTGAGGTAATGTAGCATCACAAACATAAAGACATGCACCCCCCCCTCTCTCCTCCCTCTGCTCCTGTTCTCTCTCTCCTCTCCACCTTCTTCACTGCAGCCTGATGGAACATCTTACCCTCCTGACAAGTGACAAGGCTGTTTCTCTTCACCCCTCTGCATCATCCCCCCCTCTCTCTGCCAAACCTCCTCTCTCCTTCTACCTCTCTCTGTCAAATCTCCTCTCTCCTTCCCCCTCTCTCTGCCAAATATCCTCTCTTCTTCCCCCTCTCTCTGCCAAACCTCCTCTCTCCTTCCCCCTCTCTCTGCCAAACCTCCTCTCTCCTTCCCCCTCTCTCTGCCAAACCTCCTCTCTCCTTCCCCCTCTCTCTGCCAAACCTCCTCTCTCCTTCCCCATCTCTCTACCAAACCTCCTCTCTCCTTCCCCATCTCTCTGCCAAACCTCCTCTCTCCTTCCCCATCTCTCTGCCAAACCTCCTCTCTCCTTCCCCCTCTCTCTGACAAACCGCCTCTCCTCTACCTCTAACTCCCCTTCTCTGTACACTCCTCCACCTCCTCTCTCCATCGCACATGCCTCTTCTTCTGTACACTCTCCCTCATTCCCTGATGCCTTCTCTCCCTCCGATCTTTCATCTTCCTCCTCTCTCTTCTTCCTTCCCTTCTCTCTCATGGTTGTCCGTAGGTATCCAACCCCGCCGAGAATTTCTTCTCACTTTCACACAGCATGAAATATTCACAGAACGGGTGTCCTGTTCATTATTCAGGAGCTCACTTGACATCTCTGAATCTTTCACCAGCAGGCGCAGCATCACTCAGACCTGGAACTGCTGGGCACACACACACATACACACACACACACACACAAGCTCAGGAAACACAACAGTATACACACAATGAACACAAGCATGGAGGGCAGGAGGAAAACATTTCAGGGAGAAGGACGGCTCTGTTCCAAGCTGAATGTAGCATACTACATAGAATGAATCCATGTATTGGGCATGCATCCTAAGTGGTACGCTAGTATGGATAGGATGGGCATTCCCTAGGTACATTTTAATAACAGGACAGTGTGGTAGTGGGAGAAAGATCTAAATGTCACACCCTGATCAGTTTCACCTGTCCTTGTGATTGTCTCCACCTCCTTCAGGTGTGGCTTGTTTTCCCCAGTGTATTTATCCCTGTGTTTCCTGTCTCTCTGTGCCAGTTCATCTTGTATGTTTAGTCAAGTCAACCAGCTTGTTTTTCCTGTACTCCTTTTACTATTCTCTTTTTGATAGTCCTCCCGGTTTTGACCCCTGCCTGACTCTGGACTACTTTCCCGCCTGCCTGAACATCCTGCCTGCCCTGAGCTTGACTCTGCCTGCCCTTCGGTACCCTTTGGACTCTGAACTGGGTTTGACCCTTTTGCCTGTCCAGGACCATTCTCTTCCCCTATTGGATTAATACATATTGTAAGACTTCAAACATCTGCCTCCTGTCTGCATCTGGGTCTCGCCTTGTGTCATGATACTAAATGTGCTCCATATACGGTATGTGGCTGGTGCTTATCAGTCCCAAATGTTACGCAGGATGTCCATATCTAAGAATTTAAAAAACTTTCAGAAATCAACATTAGAATTACAAGCTTCTCAATGGTTTCAAACAGATTTGATTCTACAGAAGTGAGAAAGTCCAATATGTGTCCAGCTCAATTGTCTTTGCTATCTTGGGCAGTTCATCAAAAATACAGGAAGACAAAAGATCTCCGTCTCTCCCTTCATCTATCACCATAATCTTTTAGGTCACTTTTACTACTGACTTTAACGTTTCAATATTTTCCTTTTACATTGACACATTTCTTTGAGAAGACATTGGAAAAAGCCCTAATACATGAGCATGAATGGCTCACTTCAGCCCAAAACTGCAATACACACAGCAAATTTCACACGCCGTAGATATGCTAATTTGCCCTGTCACACACCAATTTCAGCGGTTAAATATTTGATTGACTCCAGTGTATATCATGCTATTCCTCTACCACTGTCTGTGAGGGGTTCATAATGCCTCATAAATGTATTTATAACACATAATAACACGGAGGATAAACAGGAAGTGACAGAGGAAACACTCCTGTGCTCACACACACAATTCTATCACACACAGTTTTCATTTTTTGTACATTTATTGAAATCAGTAACTCCCCTCAATGTACTCTGAATGTTTCATTACTATATGACCAAGAAAATTGTGACTCTATTCAAAATAGCTTCTGAAGTTTCATCATTGTATGTTCGTTAATGGGAAATATGGTAATTATTTCAATTTCCTGATAAGTTTCTGTTTTTGAGATAAGAGTTTTTTTCACCCGACAGTGATGTTATATTGGCTCACATTAACCCTCAGCACAGTAGTGTACGTAACACATGACACAGTAAAAAAGTAACTCTGTTAGGTTATCTAAAATGCCACGCTAGAAAAGCCAGTGCTCTATGTAAACAGACCTTTCTACACAAAGAAATTGGTATTCAAACAAAAAGTCCTACTATATGTAAAGCAGTCGTGCCAAAAGTCACCACATTCTCTTACACTTGTCCTCTATAGGAGCCGACGTTAAGACTGATAGCCCACTTGTACCATTCAGCACAAAGACAGTGGCATGGTCGGGACAACAGTCACTGCTCAATGACCTCTAATAAGGACTTTAGAAAAGCACCATTAAACATAACGAGAGAGAGAGAGAGAGAAAGAGAGAGAGAGAGCTACAGAGAGATGAACCTGGAGAAGAGCTACAGAGAGATGAACCTGGAGAAGAGCTACAGAGAGATGAACCTGGAGAAGAGCTACAGAGAGATGAACCTGGAGAAGAGCTACAGAGAGATGAACCTGGAGAAGAGCTACAGAGAGATGAACCTGGAGAAGAGCTACAGAGAGATGGACCTGAAGAAGAGCTACAGAGAGATGGACCTGGAGAAGAGCTACAGAGAGATGGACCTGGAGAAGAGCTACAGAGAGATGGACCTGGAGAAGAGCTACAGAGAGATGGACCTGGAGAAGAGCTACAGAGAGATGGACCTGGAGAAGAGCTACAGAGAGATGGACCTGAAGAAGAGCTACAGAGAGATGGACCTGAAGAAGAGCTACAGAGAGATGGACCTGGAGAAGAGCTACAGAGAGATGGACCTGGAGTGGATGGCTGCAAACTTTCTACTATTAAACTCGGACAAAACAGAGATGCTTGTTCTAGGTCCCAAGAAACAAAGAGATCTTCTGTTGAATCTGACAATTAATCTTAATGGTTGTACAGTCGTCTCAAATAAAACTGTGAAGGACCTCGGCGTTACTCTGGACCCTGATCTCTCTTTTGAAGAACATATCAAGACCATTTCGAGGACAGCTTTTTTCCATCTACGTAACATTGCAAAAATCAGAAACTTTCTGTCCAAAAATGATGCAGAAAAATTAATCCATGCTTTTGTCACTTCTAGGTTAGACTACTGCAATGCTCTATTTTCCGGCTACCCGGATAAAGCACTAAATAAACTTCAGTTAGTGCTAAATACGGCTGCCAGAATCCTGACTAGAACCCAAAAATTTGATCATATTACTCCAGTGCTAGCCTCTCTACACTGGCTTCCTGTCAAAGCAAGGGCTGATTTCAAGGTTTTACTGCTAACCTACAAAGCATTACATGGGCTTGCTCCTACCTATCTCTCTGATTTGGTCCTGCCGTACATACCTACACGTACGCTACGGTCACAAGACGCAGGCCTCCTAATTGTCCCTAGAATTTCTAAGCAAACAGCTGGAGGCAGGGCTTTCTCCTATAGAGCTCCATTTTTATGGAACGGTCTGCCTACCCATGTCAGAGACGCAAACTCGGTCTCAACCTTTAAGTCTTTACTGAAGACTCATCTCTTCAGTGGGTCATATGATTGAGTGTAGTCTGGCCCAGGAGTGGAAGGTGAACGGAAAGGCTCTGGAGCAACGAACCGCCCTTGTTGTCTCTGCCTGGCCTGTTCCCCTCTTTCCACTGGGATTCTCTGCCTCTCACCCTATTACAGGGGCTGAGTCACTGGCTTGCTGGGGCTCTCTCATGCCGTCCCTGGAGGGGGTGCGTCACCTCAGTGGGTTGATTCACTGTTGTGGTCATCCTGTCTGGGTTGGCGCCCCCCCCCTTGGGTTGTGCCGTGGCGGAGATCTTTGTGGGCTATACTCAGCCTTGTCTCAGGATGGTAAGTTGGTGGTTGAAGATATCCCTCTAGTGGTGTGGGGGCTGTGCTTTGGCAAAGTGGGTGGGGTTATATCCTTCCTGTTTGGCCCTGTCCGGGGGTGTCCTCGGATGGGGCCACAGTGTCTCCTGACCCCTCCTGTCTCAGCCTCCAGTATTTATGCTGCAGTAGTTTATGTGTCGGGGGGCTGGGGTCAGTTTGTTATATCTGGAGTACTTCTCCTGTCCTATTCGGTGTCCTATGTGAATCTAAGTGTGCGTTCTCTAATTCTCTCCTTCTCTCTTTCTTTCTCTCTCTCGGAGGACCTGAGCCCTAGGACCATGCCCCAGGACTACCTGACATGATGACTCCTTGCTGTCCCCAGTCCACCTGGCCATGCTGCTGTTCCAGTTTCAACTGACCTGAGCCCTAGGACCATGCCCCAGGACTACCTGACATGATGACTCCTTGCTGTCCCCAGTCCACCTGGCCATGCTGCTGCTCCAGTTTCAACTTCCACCTGACTGTGCTGCTGCTCCAGTTTCAACTGTTCTGCCTTATTATTATTCGACCATGCTGGTCATTTATGAACATTTGAACATCTTGGCCATGTTCTGTTATAATCTCCACCCGGCACAGCCAGAAGAGGACTGGCCACCCCACATAGCCTGGTTCCTCTCTAGGTTTCTTCCTAGGTATTGGCCTTTCTAGGGAGTTTTTCCTAGCCACCGTGCTTCTACACCTGCATTGCTTGCTGTTTGGGGTTTTAGGCTGGGTTTCTGTACAGCACTTTGAGATATCAGCTGATGTACGAAGGGCTATATAAATCAATTTGATTTGATTTGATTTGGAGAGGAGCTACAGAGAGATGGACCTGAAGAAGAGCTACAGAGAGATGGACCTGGAGAAGAGCTACAGAGAGATGGACCTGGAGAAGAGCTACAGAGAGATGGACCTGGAGAAGAGCTACAGAGAGATGAACCTGGAGAAGAGCTACAGAGAGATGGACCTGAAGAAGAGCTACAGAGAGATGGACCTGGAGAAGAGCTACAGAGAGATGGACCTGAAGAAGAGCTACAGAGAGATGGACCTGAAGAAGAGCTACAGAGAGATGGACCTGGAGAAGAGCTACAGAGAGATGGACCTGAAGAAGAGCTACAGAGAGATGTACCTGGAGAAGAGCTACAGAGAGATGAACCTGGAGAAGAGCTACAGAGAGATGGACCTGAAGAAGAGCTACAGAGAGATGGACCTGGAGAAGAGCTACAGAGAGATGGACCTGAAGAAGAGCTACAGAGAGATGGACCTGAAGAAGAGCTACAGAGAG
>NC_034199.2:29014145-29021645 GCF_002021735.2 Oncorhynchus kisutch | reverse complement strand
TCTCCAAACGTCAAATTTCAAAGTTGCTTCAAATTGTGTTTTTGACACCCTGGATTGACTCCTCTTGCTCAGTATTGTTCCTTTTCTCCAAATGGCAAATTTAGAAGGTTAAGGTTCAGAATAGAAGAAAATTGAAAAAACAAGTGTCTACCACTGGGGTGGAACATGCAACCTTCTGATCCAGAGTCATGGGATTTGCTCCAAAAGTCAAATTTAGAGGGTAAGGTTTTTGATAGGATTTAAATATCACGTTTAAGCATTCCAAATTATTAAGGTAATGTTTAAGGTTTGGGATAGGTTTAAAAAAAAACATTTAAAACGAGTGTCTACCACTAGTATATCAAACCTTCTGATTCAGATCAAACACGCAACTTTCTGATCCAGACTCATGGGATTACGCCCATCCACCACCCCTGTCCACAACACCCTAGCAAAACCCAAGCCCTCTTGATGATAATAGCTAACACTGTTGTCCCTAGTTGCCAGTTTTGAAGGCTTTTCCCGACGTCCTCAGGACATGCATAGACGTCCAATTTCGAAGTCACTCTTGTGCGATCTGCCTGGCTAAATCTGGGTGTTGTGTGTGTGATAAACTGAACTCATGTGAATCCCTCAGACTGCTGATTGTGTATTCTGTTTAAATATAGTACAGTTTGGCCAGATGACTCCCAGACATCAACTATTCCCATTAGTGATTGTAGACACACTGCTTGTCTCCGTTACAATACCGGCCTCTTTACCATGTGAATCAATCCAGCATGGCACGCTTAAAATTCACGAAATGCTATTAGCAGTGCTCCAGCTCGCATTTCACATCCATTTAATCCACTTAGGGCTGAGACAGGAGAGAAGATGGGTGGAGAGGAGAGGTGAGGAGAGAAGGAGGGGAGGGGGGGGGAGGAGGGGAGGAGGGGAGGAGGGGAGGAGAGGACCAGAGGAGGGGGAGGAGAGGCGGCTCTGTCAATATGTTGCCAGGTTGTGAGAAGTGTTCTTGGGGAGACATGAGAACCCTCATAGGGCTGGCTAATGAGAACTCTATGCCAGAAGCTCACAACTGGCAACCCCATAAGACTGGCCTGTTTTTTCACACACACACCAGGGAAACCCAAAGGGAAGTGTTTGTCAGAGAAGTGTGTTAGATTTGATTGTGATGTTGAGTGACAGTCAGACTCCCAGAAGGTCGAGGGCAGGTTGGCTCCTTGCCAACGGTCTCTACCCATACTTAGACATACTACAGTATATACACACACATTACTCTTAACCCTGAATCCAATCCTCCCTGTAAGATTGTCTCACCGTCCCTGGCTCCTGGACCCCCTCGTGTATCTGTTTGACTCTCAGTTGCTAAGCCGATCTGTCCACACCACTGGGGCTGGGGAGTGTCTCTATAGAGAGAAACAGGGACGGGGAGTAGGGGCTTTCTAATGCAATACACTATATACACAGACACAGTACAAACATCATGATGTACAGTCTATAGACCGTATAAACACTAAGATCTACAGCATATCAATTGTTTAGCTTTCCAGCAAAGTGGGCTGGAGAATGTTCACACTGTGAGAGCAGGGGGTGGTGGAAGTTGCAGCCTGCAGCTTGTGAGGGGGTGATGGCTCTTAGTCACACAGAAAGTGACCAGATGGACAGAGAGAGAGCGAGACCAGAGTGTGTGTATGTGTGTGCGTATGAGAGCGTTCCTCCAGCCGTGACTGCTCTCTGCATTTTAAACACCTTCCCTTCTGTTGCTCACAGCCCCAACCCTGCAGGACGGCACAATTAGCGTCGCTCGACATTTCACAAACACACACACACACAGTGTCAATCTGGGCTATGAATATTTACACAGTTGAAAGAGGGAGAGAAGGGGCAAGCCGTATAGGGTAATGATATCATTCTAAAAAAGGCAACAGTCTGAGTTTAGATCACAGAGAGCAACAACAACCGAGTTGTGGCTTTTGTTCCCACAGCAGTATAATGTCTGCTACATCTACAACACATAGGACATGGAGATCACACACACACACACACACACACGCACGCGCACGCGCACGCGCACGCACACGCACACACACAGAGACACAGAGACACAGAGGCATCCCACAGCCCCATTCACTACACATTTGCTTTGTGCAGAGCAGGGTAGAAAAATGATGATTGTTTTATTGGGTGTCAGGGAATATGTTCTGTCAGTTCCCTGCAAGGACATCCACTGCAAAGCCAGCCAGCGCCATTAATAGACACATCCAGAGAGAGAGAGAGAGAGAGAGAGAGAGAGAGAGAGAGAGAGAGAGAGAGAGAGACCAGATAAGAAAAGCTCAGCTAGGCAACACACATCTCCATCAGTTTGATTCACGTCATCAATGAGAAAATGTTAATTCAGAAGCCAAGACGTTGATAAAGACAATATCAGAAAGGAAATGAAGTCAGTAGGCTAAGTGTGTGTGTGTGTGTGTGTGTGTGTGTGTGTGTGTGTGTGTGTGTGTGTGTGTGTGTGTGTGTGTGTGTGTGTGTGTGTGTGTGTGTGTGTGTGTGTGTGTGTGTGTGTGTGTGTGTGTGTGTGTGTACAGTGTATTGTATAGCAGCTCTCTAGTCGGGCTGATTGACAGACTCAGTGAGCTAAGGCAGCTCCGTATGTTCCCTTCCCATCTAATTATAATCAAGTTTAAACTAAAGATGCCCACACACAAACACACACACACAAACACACACACAAACACACACGCACAGGGAACCACATCTAAGAGGAGGCAGTGTAGAGAGCAGGGAGTTGTGTATCAACCCTGGCTGAGCATGTGTAACCAATCACAGACAAATAATATCCAGGAAGAGACCTCATGTTAATGAACAGCAGAGTGTTGCAAATACAACACAGACTGCAATCAGAGGGAGCTTGGACACTCACACACATGTTCACGCCTATACACACACATACTTATACACACAACCCTAAGCATATTCTCCCTGACCCTATCGCTATCCCATTAAGGTCTCTCCCTCCATACACACACACCTTCAAGTTTTGGACGGGCCGAGCAGTTTGAGTTCCAGAGCTCTGATGAGAGACACAGATGTTTTCGCTGCACATATTCATTCAGAGAGAGAGAGAGAGAGAGAGAGAGAGATAGATAGAGAGAGAGAGAATGAAAGAAAGAATGAAAGAAAGAATGAAAGAAAGAAAGAAAGAAAGAAAGAAAGAAAGAAAGAAAGAAAGAAAGAAAGAAAGAAAGAAAGAAAGAAAGAAAGAAAGAAAGAAAGAAAGAGGGGGAGGGAGGTAAAGGAGAGTGAGAGAGAGAGTGAGAGAGAGAGAGAGAGAGAGACAGAGAGAGAGAAGGAGAAAGAGAGGAAGGGAGGGGAGAGAGAGAAGAGACTCCTCAGAGGAGGGAGGAGGGGAAGGAAAGGAGAGAGAGAGAGAGAGAGAGAAGGAGAGAGAAGGGGAACAGAGAGGAAGGGAGGGAGAGAGAGAAGAGACTCCTCAGAGGAGGGAGGAGGGGAGGGAAAGAGACATGAGAGACAGCGAAATTGGGGATAACTCCAATTATTTCTCCTGGAACTCCAGGCCACTTGATGCAACGCGTGGTAAGGTACGGGATCAAGAATGTTCCACAATCTCTCATCTCCTTCTCTCTCTTACACACACTGATGTGACCAATGCCATAACCATTATTTTGTCCTTGTCAGACTATGATTAGCCTCTGAGCTGATGCTCGCTAGTGCAAAAGAGATTTTGAATGAATGAGTTCAGAATAACCTGCCTAAATAAAGGTTAAATCATCCGGTCTGACAGAATGACCAAGCTAGACCCCTAAAAATGTGATTTACAATCTAAACAATGTCTTTATAACCTATAAGTCTCTCTGTGAGTAATGTCTGTTTTTGGACGCAGGTAGTCTAGCGATTAAGCTTGTTGGCCCAGTAACCGAAAGGTTGCTCGTTCGAATACCAAAGCCGACTAGGTGACAAATCGGTCTGTGCCCTTGAGCAAGGCACTTAACCCTAGTCGCTGTGGATAAGAGCATCTGCTAAATTACTAGAATGTAAAATGTTAGCTATGTGGCTGAGTCTCCTATAGGACTGTATGGGAGTACAGAACACTGAGATGTGGAAAAAAACCGATTACTGCTCTGCTAGAATGTTTATTTTATTGCTAATGAATAACCACAGGAAATGAAGCACTGAGGACGAGCTACGGTTCTTTATCACTGAAACACACAATCGACACGAACCTCTCACTAAACGCTCCACAATAATCCTGCTGCTTTATTGTCCTGAGAGCTACAGCAGCAAACAATAAAGTTTATTTAATTCCGAATCTGAGACGGTTCGGTATGTAACAAAGAGCTAAATCTATTCCGGGTGCTGCTGCAAGCTACCACCACTGAATCACACACACGCACGCACACACACGCACACACGCACGCACGCACACACGCGCGCACACACACACACACACACGCACGCACACACACACACACACACGCACGCACGCACGCACACACACACGCACACACACACGCACACACACACACGCACACACGCACGCACGCACACACGCGCGCACACACACACACACACACGCACGCACACACACACACACACACGCACGCACGCACACACACACACACGCACACACACACGCACGCACACACGCGCACACATGCACACACACACGAGCACGCACACACGCGCATGCACGTACTCGCAAAGATATAGTCATTTGCATGTACACACACACACACAGTCCTTTCCTGTACAGATGGGTCTCTGGTGATTGTAATGGAACCACCGTTGCATGGAGGAGCTTATTCACAGAGCAAGCAACAGCAACTCCTCGTCTGATACACAGCAATTAAAGAACAGAAAGCCTTAAGGCGAGAAAAAAATAAGAGAGAGATTGAGAGAGAGGGAGAGAGAGAGGGGGAAGGAGATGATAGAGAGCGGGAAGGAGCGAGAGATAAGGGAGGAGGTTCTCTGTGCTTTCAAACCCCTCTTCCTTCCCCACCATACAGCGTCTATTTGTCAGACATTAGTAAATTCGTTCAGTAGCAAGGAGGGACATGTTGTCTATTGACACCTTGACAATGGCTGTGCTACTGTGCTGCTGTACTCTTCTGCTGTGTTGTGCTGTGTTTGGAGATATAGACGTGGTGAGGGCTGTCAACACTAGCAGGCCTTGTGCTAGTTGTTATCACAATGTGATCAAAGGCAGAGAGATGTAATTAACTACTGAATACTAATTTACAGTTTCTACTCTCACTCCGCTATTCTGGGCCTGAATCATAGAAACAATATAATATTTATGAATAATTAGGCTTGGCAGTATACCGTATATACAGTATTTGGAAATAGCCATGGGATGGTTTTTCAATACTGTCAATACCATTGAAACTATTTATTTGAAGTTTTCCAATACATTTGAATAAGAGCACCACGGGTGAAAGCAGGAGCTGTGTATTGACAGCGGTCGCATTTTAGAATGAAAGTCAACAGTGGGTTTTTTGCATCAATAGAGTGATCAGGGACGTGAAACTATGGTTTTCCTTCACAGAAAATACATTAGTGCAACACAATTGGCAGAATATAGTTTTATTTTCATCAGATGACAATGGAAGTGCAACACTGTTTGGCTGGCAGCCACACAAGTAAATGAGCTTACAATGAAAAAGCTGTTTTTTTTGTTGCAAAAACAATACATGGCCATCATATTTCTAATCTTTAACATAGAAAGAATGTAGCCAGCTACATTTCCTAATGTTTTGCTTAAAGTTAATCTTTTTACTGGAGAAAAGTTGGCTGCTACACCGAGAAAAGTACTGGGAAAAAGTAGCTAGACATCAGTCAGAGCATCTTCTACTGATAGGATCCCATCGTTAATTCTCATCCGAGGGAAGAAGTGCAACTGGAGCAGAAATTACAATAACAAGCATTTTATATCTGTATTTACAAAACACAGCAAGATATTTCTTATGCGTTTTATATTTTTTCCTACATGAAATTTGCAGTATTCAGCGTTAACCCAACCCCTAAATATAACTTGCTAGTTAATCTAAGTACATGCCTGAATTAATAAAGTTAAGGTACATAATATTGTTAGCTGTCTGCCATGTTTGAGAATTCAAAGCCCTTTGGATTAGTTATGTGTACAGCTGCCACCGTCTTGATTTCCTATCGTTTTCTTTTCTCCTCTCTGTTCTTGCCCGTCTTCTCCTCCCACATCTCCTCTGAGTAGAGCAAGCAGTCCCGTTGCCCTGGCGACTCCAGGCTCCACACAGACACATGCTGCTCTTGAGCCAGTGCTGTTCTTCCTTCAGACGAGCATCTCTCGTTCACATTCCTTTGGAAATGTTCAAACTCACCAAAAATGACATTCGGGAGTTTCTACCTACAGTGCCAGTCAAAAGTTTGGACACACCTACTCATTAAAGCATTTTACTATTTTCTACATTGTATAATAATAGTGAAGACATCAAAACTATGAAATGACACATGGAATCATGTAGTAACCATGTAGTATGTTATATTTGAGATTCTTCAAAGAAGCCACCCTTTGTCTTCATGACAGCTTTGCACACTCTTGGCATTCTCTCAACCAGCTTCATGAGGTAGTCACCTCGAATGATTTTCAATTAAGAGGTGTGTCTTGTTAAAAGTTTATTTGTGTTTCCTTCTTAATGCGTTTGAGCCAATCAGTTGTGTTGTGACAAGGTAGGGGTGGTATACAGAGGATAACCCTATTTGGTAAAAGATCAAGTCCCATATTATGGTAAGAACAGCTCAAACAAGCAACAAGAAATGACAGTCCATCCTTACTTTAAGACATGTAGGTCAGTCAATATGGAACATTTCAAGAACTTTGAAAGTTTCTTCAAGTGCAGTCGCAAAAACCATTAAGCGCTATGATGAAACTGGCTCTCATGAGGACCACCACAGGAAAGGAAGACACAGAGTTACCTCTGCTGCAGAGGATAAGTTCATTAGCGTTACCAGCTAGCTAACATTGAACCTGGTTGGTTAGCTCCCAGTAAATTCATGCAGGGTAGTAACGACATGATTTGGCACTATGTTCATTGTTGTTTATCTAGCTAACGTTAGCTGGCTGGCTCGTTAGCTAACATTACGTGAAGTGTGTGATCTTACACGTTGTTTACCTAGCTAGGTTAATTGTTTACCTAGCTAGCTAGCTACATGTCTTAAGCTAAAGTGTACTGTTAGCTAGCTAGCTAACATTAGTTGGCTGGCTCCTTAGCTAACGTTAAGTGTATGACGTTATTATTCGTATCCCACAGCCATTTGCTCTGCTAGCTACAGCCTAATGTTAGTTAGCTAACATTGAACCTGGTTGGTTAGCTCCCAGTAAATTCATGCAGGGTAGTAATGACATGATTTGGCACCATGTTCATTGTTGTTTAACTAGCTAACGTTAGCTGGCTGGCTCATTAGCTAACGTTACGTGACGTTTGTGATCTTACATGTTGTTTACCTAGCTAGGTTCATTGTTTACCTAGC
>NC_034199.2:28989145-29009145 GCF_002021735.2 Oncorhynchus kisutch | reverse complement strand
TGTGTTTGGTGGCTCAGGGTGGGACTGAGCTGTAGACTGCTTTACGACATGACTGGGATAATTACATCATGGAAGAAGACACTGGCAAGCCCCACCTGCTGGCTCAAAGATGACCCTTAGACAGCATACGGGAAGAGAAGAGAACGTGTCAGTTAGAGATTAACACTAACTGACAGACTGATTGACAGAGCAATCAGCAATCATGAGCCACCCAGAGAGGACACAAAATAACTGATTAGATGATGAATCTGTGAAGAAGTCGGTTCATCATGGAATGGTTAAATATCTTGTTCAGGCTTTAGTATTTATTAGGATTGCCATTACTCTTTCTGGGGTCCAAACAGGCTTTCAGTTCAGTCAGAGTCCATGTGTTGATGGTCTCAGTGCCAGTAGTGTCCGTATGGCAGAGGTCCCTCCAGGTCAGTTTAAACAGACACCACAGTGAAGCCCTCTGTAGCATGGCCTAACATACGGACGTAAACAGCAGGTTCCCCATCTCTCCATTCTCCCCATCTTTGTTTAAACAATATTTAATTATAATTATATGTTTATAATTTTCAACAACACAAGATGTGTAATTCTTTACAGAGAAGGAGACATATTCAACATAACAAACATTGGTTAGTTTGTGTGTGTCGGTAAGAGAGCCACAGAGCCTCTAGCATGGCTGTGTCCATATGGATGTCAACAGCAGGCGTTCTCCTGCCCAGAGCAAAGCAGACAAGCTGACTCTCAGGGAATTTCATGTGATATAATATCTAAATACTGAGGGAGACAGAGAATACAGTGGATTTATTTAAGTACTAAAACACACATTTACATCCAGACACACACACGGGCATACACACCCACACACACACGGGCATACACACCCACACATACACGGGCATACACACCCACACACACACACACACGGGCATACACACCCACACACACACACACTGTTTTTTATGCCAGCCCCACCACACCACATCAAGGAGTGAATAGCAGTGTGAATGGGAGTATGAATATGTACTTCTTTAATACTGGGCAGCCAGCCAGACAGGCACATCTGTGCTAGGCAATTATGTTCAGTGTGAGCAGACATGTTGGTAGATGGCTGTGCTGCAGTCTAGTGGCATTCTGATGGCAGGGAGGAATTGTTGTGAGATAACCAGCCAGTCACAGAACAGCTCTGGGTCTCCCTTGACAACCCTCTATTTATTACACTGTCTGGGTAGAATGGATACTATACACTGGAAACACAATGGCTATTGTTGATACCCTGGCTGCTAAAACAAAGGTCTGCTAATCGTATGTGGGTGTGATTGTGTATGTGTGCATGTGTGCGTGTTTGCATTTGTTTGTTGTGTAGTGAGGCCCATGGGTTGTGCTGTGATTAATCAACCCAACGGCAAGAGGAGGGCTGAGGAGAGAAGAGATGAGAAGGAGAGAGAGTGAGTAGCGGGGTGAGGCTGGTGCTCTGATGTGGTTAACACGGTGTAGTGGCATGGCACCATCAGTGTCTCAACAGGCAAACCTATAAATCACTGCTAATGACATGGAGGTGGAAAAAACAGCAAGCTACAGCCAGCTCAGCTAGGACACACAAGGTATCTAGGAGCTAGGACACACAAGGTATCTAGGAGCTAGGACACACAAGGTATCTAGGAGCTAGGACACACAAGGTATCTAGGAGCTAGGACACACAAGGTATCTAGGAGCTAGGACACACAAGGTATCTAGGAGCTAAGAGGCACAAGGTAGCTAGGAGCTAAGAGGCACAAGGTAGCTAGGAGCTCGGACAAAGGTAGCTAGGCACTAGGAGGCATAAGGTAGCTAGGAGCTAGGACACGCAAGGTATCTAGGAGCTAGGAAGCACAAGGTATCTAGGAGCTAAGAGGCACAAGGTAGCTAGGAGCTCGGACAAAGGTAGCTAGGCACTAGGAGGCATAAGGTAGCTAGGAGCTAGGACACGCAAGGTATCTAGGAGCTAGGAAGCACAAGGTATCTAGGAGCTAAGAGGCACAAGGTAGCTAGGAGCTCGGACAAAGGTAGCTAGGCACTAGAAGGCATAAGGTAGCTAGGATCTAGGACACGCAAGGTAGCTATGAGCTAGGAAGCACAAGGTATCTAGGAGCTAAGAGGCATACAATAGCTAGGAGGCACATGGTAGCTAGGAAGCATACGGTAGCTAGGAGCTAGGAGGCATAAGGTAGGATGCATAAGAAATATACTCCAGTAGCTTTTAGAAGAGCATCTAATAGTTTACAGAGAGAGACAAATGTCTGACAGCATCCTACTGTAACTGACTCACCTAATCTTCAGAGGGTAAATGAGGTGAATCTCTGCTCTCTCATTGGAGGGAAGTCATAACCATTCTTTAACCATGTTATCATACCTTGCTGTAACCCAAGCCAAGACTCACTGCATACTGTGGGAGTTACATCGTCTATAGACCCCCCCCTCTATCTTACTCTCTCCCTAGCCCTCTCTTCCCTCTCTCTCTCCTCTCCATACCCCTCTCCCCCCTCTCTCTTTCCCCCTCTCTCTCACTATCCCCCCTGCTTCTCTCTCTCTCCCCCCCTTCTCTCTCTCTCCCCCCTCCTTCTCTCTCTCTCTCTCTCCCCCCTCCTCCTCTCTCTCTCCCCCTCCTCCTCTCTCTCTCCCCCTCCTTCTCTCTCTCCCCCTCCTCCTCTCTCACCCCCTCCTTCTCTCTCTCTCCCCCTCCTTCTCTCTCTCTACCCCCTCCTTCTCTCTCTCTCTCCCCCCTCTCTCTCTCCCCCTCCTCCTCTCTCTCTCCCCCTCCTTCTCTCTCTCTCTCTCTCTTTCCCATCAGTAAAACAGTCAACAGCTTGAGAAGGGATCAGAACTAAGAGCTTTTGGAGAAGGCTCCAGTTGACCATTAGCATGTTTGTCTGCCAGCAACATTTAGACGGAGAAGGAACGCAGGACTTTTAATGAGAGTTTGTGGAAACTAGCCTGGAAAAAATACTTTCATCTATAAAACAGCACTGTTCTGTTCTGTACTGCTGTGTATGAACCTGAGAGAGGAGAGCATCAAGGAGAAGCACTCTCCTTTCTCTCCTGTTGTGGAATACACTATGATCCTATCTAAGCATTTCCCCCCCATTCACTCTCCAGGTGTAGGCTACTTGCTTGAATAAAGTTTTTCCTCAATAAAACAGAAAGACAACGTTTGTGTTGTAAAGGAGTCTGAATACATCGCTGCTCTAGTTTGACAACAGATCTCAACTCCCATCATTACCTCAGTAATACTGAATGGCTGGGAGGGAGGTAGAGATAGGGAGAGGTGGGGAGGGAGGGGACGGAAGGAGAGGTGGGGAGGGAAGGAAAGGTGGGTATGGAGGGGTAGAGAGAGGTGGGCAAGGAAGGAGAGGTGGGGAGAGGCAGGGAGAGGTGGGGAAGGAGGGCGAGGTGGGTAGGGAGAGGCAGGTAGAGGTGGGGAAGGAGGGCGAGGTGGGTAGGGAGAGGCAGGGAGAGGTGGGGAAGGGGGGCGAGGTGGGTAGGGAGAGGCAGGGAGAGGTGGGGAAGGATGGCGAGGTGGGTAGGGAGAGGCAGGGAGAGGTGGGGAAGGAGGGCGAGGTGGGTAGGGAGAGGCAGGAGAGGTGGGGAGTGAAGGAGAGGTGAACAGGGAAGGAGGGAGAGGTGGGGAGGGAGAGAGAGAGAGGCAAGGAAAGACACTGTGAGAAAGGGGGAGACGGGATGGAGGGAGAGGCTGGGTCTTAGTCACCGTTTCCACACACGTACAAACAACCAAACAGCCAAGCAGCCCAGCAGCCAGACACAAGGTAAAGGCAGGCACATTTAGCCTATCGCAAGGCAAAGACATTTTTCTCCTTCCACCCATCATTAACTCAGCAACAAAAACAGATGGGTTTATCCCCCAGCCTGCTGAGAGACAAGCCATAATATTGTAATGACACACACACACATGCATATACACTAACACTCACACACACTCACGGGTGTAGCAGCGTCTATGACTGATTGTATTAGATATCAACAGCAGTGAATATCTGATGGTTTGAAATTCCATAAGGTTAACGGTACTAATTGTGCTTGACTGTTCATTCAAATGTAGGATCTTCATTTGATCATTATTTTGTTGCTGAGAATTTTCCTGACATATAGTGTATTCAAGGTAGAAAAAGGCTTCTAAAGTTTGTAATTTCCATTTTAAAATGTCAGACTTGATTTGCCCTAATGAAAAATGTCCTGTTGTTGCAAGATTATTTTCCTGCTGTAGCAAACTGGCTCAAATTAAGATCCTACATCTGTATGTATACATTTAGACTTAGTGGAGTCAGATAAAGGAGAAACATAATGAGAATCAATAGCATGTATACAGTAACATTATATTTCCTAATTGAACCGTTTGTATAACCTCAGTTTCCTCATTGAATAGCATGTGTATAGCCTCCTTCCATTTCCTCATTGAATAGCATGTGTATAGCCTCCTTCCATTTCCTCATTGAATAGCATGTGTATAGCCTCCTTCCATTTCCTCATTGAATAGCATGTGTATAGCCTCCTTCCATTTCCTCATTGAATAGCATGTGTATAGCCTCCTTCCATTTCCTCATTGAATAGCATGTGTATAGCCTCCTTCCATTTCCTCATTGAATAGCATGTGTATACCCTCCTTCCATTTCCTCATTGAATAGCATGTGTATAGCCTCCTTCCATTTCCTCATTGAATAGCATGTGTATAGCCTCCTTCCATTTCCTCATTGAATAGCATGTGTATAGCCTCCTTCCATTTCCTCATTGAATAGCATGTGTATAGCCTCCTTCTATTTCCTCATTGAATAGCATGTGTATAGCCTCCTTCCATTTCCTCATTGAATAGCATGTGTATAGCCTCCTTCCATTTCCTCATTGAATAGCATGTACATAAATAAAATACAATTTGATTTGTCACATGCATCAAATACAACAGGTGTAGACCTTACCGTGAAATGCTTACTTTACGAGCCCTTAATTGCGCAATACACTAAAGGAAAATAGGAACACAATAAAATAACAATAACGGTACCCCTTTTATAGGCTATATAAAAGGGGTACCGGTACTGAGTCAATGTGCAGGGGTAAGGGTTAGTCGAGGTAATTACAGTGCCTTGCGAAAGTATTCAGCCCCCTTGAACTTTGCGACCTTTTGCCACATTTCAGGCTTCAAACATAATGATATAAAACTGTATTTTTTTGTGAAGAATCAACAACAAGTGGGACACAATCATGAAGTGGAACGACATTTATTGGATATTTCAAACTTTTTTAACAAATCAAAAACTGAAAATTGGGCATGCAAAATTATTCAGCCCCCTTAAGTTAATACTTTGTAGCGCCACCTTTTGCTGCGATTACAGCTGTAAGTCGCTTGGGGTATGTCTCTATCAGTTTTGCACATCGAGAGACTGACATTTTTTCCCATTCCTCCTTGCAAAACAGCTCGAGCTCAGTGAGGTTGGATGGAGAGCATTTGTGAACAGCAGTTTTCAGTTCTTTCCACAGATTCTCGATTGGATTCAGGTCTGGACTTTGACTTGGCCATTCTAACACCTGGATATGTTTATTTTTGAACCATTCCATTGTAGATTTTGCTTTATGTTTTGGATCATTGTCTTGTTGGAAGACAAATCTCCATCCCAGTCTCAGGTCTTTTGCAGACTCCATCAGGTTTTCTTCCAGAATGGTCCTGTATTTGGCTCCATCCATCTTCCCATCAATTTTAACCATCTTCCCTGTCCCTGCTGAAGAAAAGCAGGCCCAAACCATGATGCTGCCACCACCATGTTTGACAGTGGGGATGGTGTGTTCAGGGTGATGAGCTGTGTTGCTTTTACGCCAAACATAACGTTTTGCATTGTTGCCAAAAAGTTCAATTTTGGTTTCATCTGACCAGAGCACCTTCTTCCACATGTTTGGTGTGTCTCCCAGGTGGCTTGTGGCAAACTTAAAACAACACTTTTTAAGGATATCTTTAAGAAATGGCTTTCTTCTTGCCACTCTTCCATAAAGGCCAGAATTGTGCAATATACGACTGATTGTTGTCCTATGGACAGAGTCTCCCACCTCAGCTGTAGATCTCTGCAGTTCATCCAGAGTGATCATGGGCCTCTTGGCTTCATCTCTGATCAGTCTTCTCCTTGTATGAGCTGAAAGTTTAGAGGGACGGCCAGGTCTTGGTAGATTTGCAGTGGTCTGATACTCCTTCCATTTCAATATTATCGCTTGCACAGTGCTCCTTGGGAAATCTTTTTGTATCCAAATCCGGCTTTAAACTTCTTCACAACAGTATCTCGGACCTGCCTGGTGTGTTCCTTGTTCTTCATGATGCTCTCTGCGCTTTTAACGGACCTCTGAGACTATCACAGTGCAGGTGCATTTATACGGAGACTTGATTACACACAGGTGGATTGTATTTATCATCATTAGTCATTTAGGTCAACATTGGATCATTCAGAGATCCTCACTGAACTTCTGGAGAGAGTTTGCTCCACTGAAAGTAAAGGGGCTGAATAATTTTGCACGCCCAATTTTTCAGTTTTTGATTTGTTAAAAAAGTTTGAAATATCCAATAAATGTCGTTCCACTTCATGATTGTGTCCCACTTGTTGTTGATTCTTCACAAAAAAATACAGTTTTATATCTTTACGTTTGAAGCCTGAAATGTGGCAAAAGGTCGCAAAGTTCAAGGGGGCCGAATACTTTCGCAAGGCACTGTATATACATGTAGGTAGGTGTAAAGTGACTATGCATAGATAATTAACAGAGAGCAGCAGCAATGTCAATTTGCATGTGTGTGTGTGTTTTGTGTGTCCGTGTGTGTGTGTGTGTTTTGTGTGTCCGTGTGTGTGTTGCAGTGTCAGTGTAGTATGTGTGCGTGCGTGTATACAGTGGTTTGCAAAAATATTCACCCCCCTTGGCATTTTTCCTGAAACAAGCATAAAATGTTTGTTTCAAATGTTTGTTGCATGTGTGTGTGTGTGTGTGTGTGTGTGTGTGTGTGTGTGTGTGTGTGTGTGTGTGTGTGTGTGTGTGTGTGTGTGTGTTGCAGTGTCAGTATTGTATGTGTGCGTGTATACAGTGGCGTGCGAAAATATTCACCCCCCCTTGGCATTTTTCCTGAAACAAACAAGAAATAAGACAAAAAAAACAGAAAACTTGTATGTGCATAGCTATTCAACTCCCCAAAGTCAGCTGCATCCCTTTGGGTATGTCTCTATAAGCTTGGTACATATAGCCACTGGGTTGTTGCCCATTCTTCAAGGCAAAACTGCTCCAGCTCCTTCAAATTGGATGGGTTCCGCTGGTGTACAGCAATCTTTAAGTCATACCACAGATTCTCAATTGGATTGAGGTCTGGGCTTTGACTAGGCCATTCCAAGACATTTAAATGTTTCCCCTTAAACCACTTGAGTGTTGCTTTAGCAGTATGCTTAGGGTCATTGTCCTGCTGGAAGGTGAACCTCCGTCCCAGTCTCAAATCTCTGGAAGACTGAAACAGGTTTCCCTCAAGAATTTCCCTGTATTTAGCGCCATCCATCATTCCTTCAATTCTGACCAGTTTCCCAGTTCCTGCCAATGAAAAACATACCCATAGCATGATGCTGCCACCACCATGCTTCACTGTGGAGATGGCGTTCTTGGGATGATGGGAGGTGTTGGGTTTGCGCCAGACATAGCATTTTCCTTGATGGCCAAAAAGCTACATATTAGTATCATCTAACCAGAGTACCTTCTTCCATATGTTTGGGGAGTCTCCCACATGCCTTTTGGTGAACACCAAAGAAGCTTGCTTATTTTTATTCTTTAAGCAATGGCTTTTTTCTGACCACTCTTCCATAAAGGGCAGCTTTGTGGCATGTACGGGTTAAAATGGTCCTATGGACAGATACTCCAATCTCTGCTGTGGAGCTTTGCAGTTCATTCAGGGTTATATTTGGTCTCTTTGTTGCCTCTCTGATTAACCTGTTTGGGATAGGGGGCAGCATTTTCACGTTCGGATGAAAAGCGTTCCCAGAGTAAACTGCCTGCTACTCAGGCCCAGAAGCTAATATATGCATGTTATTAGTTATTAGATTCGTAAAGAAAACACTCTGAGGTTTCTAAAACTGTTTGAATGATGTCTGTGAGTATAATGGAACTCATATGGCAGGCGAAAACCTGATAAAAATCCAACCCGGAAGTGGGAAATCTGATGGTTTGTAGTTTTTCAATTCATTGCTTTTCCAAGATACAGTCTAAATGGGGTCATATTGCACTTCCTAAGGCTTCCACTAGACATCAACAGTCTTTAGAACCTTGTTTCAGGCTTCTACTGTGAAGGGGGAGCGAATAAGAGCTGTTTGACTAAGAGTCTGGCAGAATGCCATGAGCTAAATCATGTGGACATAAGAGCGAGCTGCATTACTTTTCATTTCTAAAGACAAAGGAATTGTCCGGTTGGAATATTACTGAAGATTTATGATAAAAACATCTTAAAGATTGATTCTATACATCGTTTAACATGGTTATATGTTCTATATTTCTATATTTTCGTCTGAACTTGCGCCTGGACTTGTGAATTTCGATTGGTGAACTAAACGCACTGACAAAAAGGAGGTATTTGGACATAAATTATGGACTTTATCGAAACAAAACAAACATTTATTGTGGAACTGGAATTCCTGGGAGTTCATTCTGATGAAGATCATCAAAGGTAAGTGAATATTTATAACGCTATTTCTGACTTTTACTGACTCCACAACATGGCGGGTATCTGCATGGCTTGTTTTTGTGTCTGAGTGCAGTACTCAGATTATTGTATGGTGTGCTTTTTCCGTAAAGCTTTTTTGAAATCTGACAAAGCGGTTGCATTAAGGAGAAGTATATCTTTAATTCTGTGCATAACACTTGTATCTTTTATCAAAGTTTATGATGAGTATTCTGTAAATTGATGTAGCTCTCTGCAAATTTGCCGGATGTTTTCAAGGCACAACATTACTGAACATAACGCACCAATGTAAACTGAGATTTTTGGATATAAATATGAACTTTATCGAACAAAACATACATGTATTGTGTAACATGAAGTTCTATGAGTGCCATCTGATGAAGATCATCAAAGGTTAGTGATACATTTTTTCTCTATTTCTGCTTTTTGTGACTCCTCTCTTTGGCTGGAAAATGGCTGTATATTGTTTTGAAATCGGACACGATGGGTAGATTAACAATAAATTAAGCTTTAATTTGGTGTATTGCACTTGTGAATGTATGAAAGTTAAATATTTCTACAAAATACTTTTGAATTTCACGCTCTGCCTTTTCAGTGGATGTTGTCAAGGGGTTCCGTTAGCCTTTTAATGCCCTCCTTGCCTGGTCTTTGAGTTTTGGTGGGCAGCCCTCTCTTGGCAGGTTTGTTGTGGTACCATATTCTTTCAATTTTTTAATAATGGATTTAATGGTGCTCAGTGGGATGTTCAAAGTTTCGGATATTTTTTTAGAACCCAACCCTGAGCTGTACTTCTCCACAACTTTGTCCCTGACCTGTTTGGAAAGCTCCTTGGTCTTCATGGTGCAGCGTACTTTGTGGTGCTCCTTGTTTAGTGGTGTTGCAGACTCTGGGGCCTTTCAGAACAGGTGTAAATATACTGAGATCATGTGACAGATCATGTGATGCAATTATGTGACTTCTGAATGTAATTGTTTGCACCAGATCTTATTTAGGGGCTTCATAGGAAAGGGGGTATATATGCCACTTTTCTGTTGTTGTTTTTTATTTATTTTTGAAACCAGTTATTTTTTTCATTTCACTTCACCAATTTGGACTATTTTGTGTATGTCCATTACATGAAATCCAAATAAAAATCTATTTAAATTACAGGTTGTAATGCAACAAAATAGGAAAAATGCCAAGGGGGTGAATACTTTTGCAAGGCACTGTAGAGCCTGTGCAAGAGAGTCTGTGCATTCTTTGCATTTTTATAAATATGAATAAAATAAGGGGGTCAATGTAAATAGTCCTGGGAGCCATTTGATTAACTGTTCAGCAGTCTTATGGCTTGGGGGTAGAAGCTGTTAAGGAGCATTTTGGTCCTAGACTTGGAGCTCTCATACAGCTTGATGTGCGATAGCAGAGAGAACAGTCTATGACTTGGGTGGCTGGAGTCTTTGACAATTCTTAGGGCCTTCCTCTGACACCGCCTGGTATAGAGGTCCTGGATGCAGGAAGCTTGGCCCCAGTGATGTACTGGGCCATATGCACTACCCTTTTTAGCGTCTTGTGGTCTGATGCCGAGCAGTGGACATACCAAATGAGGATGCAACCATGCTCTCGATGGTGAAGCTGTAAAACTTTTTGACATCTGAGGTCCCAGGCCAAATCTCTTCAGCCTCTTGAGTTGGAATTGGCTATGTCGTGCCCTCTTCACGACTGTCTTGAGGTGTTTGGACCATGATAGTTTGTTGGTGATGTGGACACCAAGGAACTTGAAGCTCTCGACCTGCTCCACTACAGCCCCGTTGATGTGAATGGTGGCGTGCTCGGCCCTCATTTTCCTGTAGTCCAAGATCAGTTCCTGCTCACGTTAAGGGTGAGGTTGTTAATGATGGTGTTGGAGTTGTGTGTGGCCACAGGGAGTACAGGAGGGGACTAAGCACACACCCCTGAGGGGCCCCGTTAAAAAATTGCAGGCCTTGGTCGCATCTTGGGGTCACCAGGTTTCAAAAAGCGCCATCAGACCACAACCACAGGCTCTTTGGAAGGGTTGCCAGAAGAAAGCCCTTTCTGACCCCAAGACACAGACGCAAGCAGTTGGTGTTTGCCAAACGTCATTTAAATTATGGAGGGGGGTCAGTGATGTTTTGGGGCTGTTTTAATTCCAGAGGTCCAGGGGCACTGGTTAAGATTGATGGCATAATGAATTCTACCAAGTATCAGGCAATTTTGGGTGACAATCTGGTTGCCTCTGCCAGATGGCTGGGACTTGGCCGTAGGTGGACTTTCCAACAAGACAATGACCCAAAACATACCTCAAGATCCACACAGAAATGGTTCTGTGACAACAAAATCAATGTTCTGCCATGGCCATCTCAGTTGCCGGACCTCAATCCAATCGAAAACCTGTGAGCTGAGTGGAAGAGGGCAGTTGATAAGCGAAACCCAAGAATGTGAAGGATCTTGAAAGGATCTGCAGAGGAATGGTCCAAAATCCCTCCAAATGTGTTCCTTAACCTTGTCAAACATTACAGGAAAAGACTCCATGCTGTTATCCTTGCCAGAGGTGGTGGCACTAAGTACTAAATGAGGAGTGCCAATAATTATGAAACCTTGATTTTGGTTCAATTTATTTTGTATTAAATAATTGTATGATTTTGGTTGATTCCATTGAAACATTAATAAAGTACAGTATTTCTCACATGTTGGTATTTTGAGTTCATCTCTATAATTATATTGTTTATATTTTTTAAAGTATTGTTTGTGCTTTGACAGTCAGGGTTGCCAGTAATTTTGGAACCCACTGTATATATTGAATAATGGCACAATCATTTGTTTTTTGGGGGGCTTGGGCTCATAAAAAATAGTTTAATGTAGGCCTCATAAAACATAAAATATGTATTGCTCATCGGGCTCAGGTAGCGTCGGGATTGAATTTTCGATCAAAGCTCTAATCAAATCCAGACAGGCCTATTTACAGTATATTCTTTATAATGCTTTTGAATGACACTTCCGGTTTTGGCGGGAAATACCGGGTTAGAAAAGAGATTTATTCTCAGCATGGAACATTTGTAAAATACCAGGAAAATATTCAACCCTAATGTGTACAGCATCCTTCCATTTCCTCATTGAATAGCATGCGTACTCTACAGAATGTATTCAGTAAGCCCTTGTTTCCTGATTGGACTCCAGTAGTGTCTCCTGACTGACTGAGTATAAATAGAACAGAGGCTTCACATTCTACTGTACATAAACTGTCTCAGATATACTCTTCGCCCCTTCACGTCTTCATTCATCCTCTGATACAGCAAGGTTGCTATGTGATATGTTATTATGCACGATGCATTGCAGCCCACTGGACGTGCCTACAGGACAGAGACAGGTGAAGCAGAGCCTATTGCATTTTAAATATGTATAAATACAGCGTAGATCTGCTATCAGCCATATCACAGGACAAAGGTAGGGTCTTCTGAGTCTGTAGATCAAATGTTGCGGTCTCCATTGTCTCCAGGTTAGCCAATCCAAACCTCTGTTAAACAAACTATCTTTGGGAATGTAAAAAGGTAAAGAAACACATATAGGCAACTTTAGATATATTTTTAGAACTGAATCAAATCACACCTTGAACACGTTTAATTTAAAAAAAACTTTTGGGATATATCATTTAAATTGGGAAGAGATGTGATCATATTCTGAGATTAACCGTATGTTATAAATCTCACATTATGTGATTATCCTAGCTGGGTTTTAATGGGAATACTGAAACAAAGGGATTTCATGGAAGCCCTCCCTCTCCTGCCCCCTCCTCTCTCCCTCCTGCCACCCTCCACAGAGTGTTATGGGGGGAGAATTCCCATAGGAAGATCACTGAGAGTCCCTTCAATAAAGGGGATTAGAGATTTTGCCTTGCGCGCCCAACTGTTTCCAATGAAATCACAGCCTTCTGCAAAAGTCATTACATTTTTAACTATTCTTTCAGCTGGATATCACTGTACCACTCTGCATGCATTAGACTGGATGGGAAACATCTACCCTCGCCACAGACTGCAGTGTGTGTGTGAAAGAGAGAGAGAGAGACAGATGTGAGGAGAGTGTGAGAATGTCTCCCCCACTTTAGCCCTAGAGGCTCTCTAAAGCTCGGTACAGATTTAACACACACACACACACACACACACACACACACACACACACACACACACACACACACACACACACACACACACACACACACACACACACACACACACACATACTCACCCACACACACTCACCCCTCCCTGTGCTGTGGTGTTGATGGGAAGGGAAAGAGGATCATGTTACACATACAGTTCAATACATTTCAACCCTGAGCACTTCACAGGAGACTGATGCAACATTAATGACTCACTGGAGAGGACACACACACACCAGTCACAGGAGAGGACACACACGCACCAGTCACAGGAGAGGACACACACATACCAGTCACAGGAGAGGACACACACACACCAGTCACAGGAGAGGACACACATATACAGTGTGGGGGGGGGGGGGGGGGGGGGGGGGGGAGTCTGTGAACCCTTTAGAATTACCTGGATTTCTGCATAAATTGGTCATAAAATTGTATCTGATCTTCATCTAAATCACAACAATAGACAAACACAGTCTGCTTAAACTAATAACACACAAACAATATTTGATGTCTTTACTGAACACACCGTGTAAACATTCACAGTGCAGGTTGGAGAAAGTATGTGAACGCTTGGATTTAATAACTGGTTGACCCTCCTTTGGCAGCAATAACTTCAACCAAACGTTTTCTGTAGTTGCGGATCAGACCTGCACAAAGGTCAGAGGGAATTTTGGACCATTCCTCTTTACAAAACTGTTTCAGTTCAGCGATATTCTTGAGATGTCTGGTGTGAACCGCTCTCTTGAGGTCATGCCACAGCATCTCAATTGGGTTGAGGTCAGGACTCTGGGCCACTCCAGAAGGCGTATTTTCTTCTGTTCAAGGCATTCTGTTGTTGATTTACTTCTGTCTTTTGGGTTGTTGTCCTGTTGCATCACCTAACTTCTGTTGTGGACCTAGCCTTACATTCTCCTGCAAAATGTCTTGATAAATTTGGGAATTCATTTTTCCGTCGATGATTGCAAGCTGTCCAGGCCCTGAGGCAGCAAAGCAGGCCCAAACCATGATGCTCCCTACACTATACGTTACAGTTGGGATGAGGTTTTGATGTTGGTGTGCTGTGCCTTTTTTCTCCACACATAGTGTTGTGTGTTCCTTCCTTTTAGTTTAATCTGTCCACAGAGTATTTTGCCAGTAGCGCTGTGGGAAATCCAGGTGCTCTTTCGCGATCTTCAGATGTGCAGCAATGTTTTGTTTCTTGTTAAGTGTTTTACGTATTGTAGACAGTACTACATGTACTCAGTAGACTGGTCAACAGAGATGTTGGTCAACAGGATTCTTCTTAACCTCATTGAGCATTCTGCGCTGTGCTCTTACAGTCATCTTTGTAGGACGGCCACTCCTAGGGAGAGTAGCAACAGTGCTGAACTTTCTCCATTTATAGACAATTTGTCTTTATGCAAGGAAACAATTCTTAATCTTAGGTCTTCTGAGATCTCTTTTGATCAAGGCAAGGTTCACATCAGGCACTGCTTCTTGTGAATAGCAAACTCAAATCTTGTGAGTGCTTTTTATGGGGCAGGGCAGCTCTAACTAAAATCTCCAACCTCGTCTCATTGATTGTATTCCAGGTTAGCTGACTCCAGTCATTATCCTAGGGGTTCACATACTTTTTCCAACCTACACTGAATGTTTAAATTATGTATTCAATACAGACAAGAAAATTACAATCATTTGTGTGTTATTAGTTTAAGCACATTGTGTTTGTCTATTGTTGTGACTTAGATGAAGATCAGATAAAATTGTATGTAAAATTTATGCAGAACTCCAGGTAATTCCAAAGGGTTCACATACTTTTTATTGCCACTGTTCACCACATGCACTTGATAGAAAGACAGCCATGTCATCCGTGATACAAGTCTGTATTCGACGTCTAGCCGTGTCTGAGGACGTCGAGAGATGACGTGGAAACCGACCACTAGGAGTAACAGTGAGCGCTGTTACCTTCAAGAAGGTTTTGGTTTTGTTAGGGTATTGTGGACGTGGATGGCCGTAAGCATCTGCCGGTGATTCCAAAGGTTGCACGTTCAAATCCAGCGATAGAAAGATATTTTAGTTTTAAACCTCTACCAAACCTTAACCCTTACCTTAAAGGGAAGTTTCACAATTTTCAACTTCATATTCATCACCTCCAGCACCACCCCAACATCAACATATGTGAAAATGGCGCGTTTCTATGTTTTGTTGTAAAAAAGATTGAAACTCTTTCTCTATCATATCATCAACCAATTAGTAGGCAATGCTTACTCATTATTGATTAAAATCTCTCACGATTCACACTGATGATGTCATTGGAAACACTTACACTATATATACAAAATATGTGGACACCCCTTCAAGATAGCGGATTCAGTTATTTCAGCCACACCAGTTGCTGACAGGTGTACAAAATTGAGCACATAGCCATGCAATCTCCATAGACAAACATTGGCAGTAGAATGGCCTTACTGAAGAGCTCAATAACTTTCAACGTGGCACCGTCATAGGATGCCACCTTTCCTACAAGTCAGTTTGTCAAATATCTGCCATGGTAGAGCTGCCCCGGTCAACTGTAAGTGCTGTTATTGTGAAGTGGAAACATCTAGGAGCAACAACGGCTCAGCCGCGAAGTGGTAGGCCACATCAGCACTCAGAGGTCCCGTTCTGTGAGCTTAAGTGCATAAAAATAATCTGTCCTCGGTTGCAACACTTACTACCAAGCTCCAAACGGCCTCTGGAAGCATTGTCAGCACAAGAACAGTTAGTCAGGAGCTTCATGAAATGGGTTTCTTTGGCCGAGCAGCCGCACGGAAGCCTAAGATCCCCGTGCGCAATGCCAAGCGTCGGCTGGGGTGGTGTAAAGCTCGCCACCATTCGACTCTGGAGCAGTGAAATACGTTCTCTGGAGTGATGAATCAACCTTCACCATCTGGCAGTCCGACGGACGAACCTGGGTTTGCCGGATGGCAGGAAAATGCTACCTGCCCCAATGCATAATGCAACAGTAACTGTAAAGTTTGGTGGACGAGGAATAATGGTCTGGGACTTTTTGTCATTGTTCGGGCTAAGCCCCTTAGTTCCAGTGATGGGAAATCTTAATGCTACAGCATACAATTACATTCTAGATGATTCTGTGCTTCCAACTTTGTGGCAGCAGTTCGGGGAAGGTCCTTTCCTGTTTCAGCATGATAATGCCCCTGTGCACAAAGCGAGGTCCACACAGAAAAGGTTTGTCGAGATCGGTGTGGAAGAACTTGATTGGTCTGCACACAACCCTGACCTCAACTCCTTCGAACACCTTTGGGATGAATTGGAACACCGACTGCGAGCCAGGGCTAATCGCCCAACATCAGTGAACCCCACACTAATGCTCTTGTGGCGGAATGGATGCAAGTCCCTGCAGCAATGTTCCAACATCTAGTGGAAAGCCTTCCCAGAAGAGTGGAGGCCATTATAGCAGCAAAGGGGGGACCAAATCCATATTAATGTCCATGATTTTGAAATGAGATGTTCAACAAGCAGTTGTCCACATACACCACGTGACTAAAAGTATCTTCCTCTATCTATTTTACTACAAAACATAGAAACTTGCCATTTTCACATGTGTTGATGTTGGAGTGGTGCTGGAGATGATGAATATGAAGTTGAGTTCTTTTTTCTTTCTTCCCTTGAACCTTTTGGAGTTAATGCCTAAACTTAACCTTGGAATGATACAGAGAAGTAACCACAACTACATTTGCCGTTTGAGAAACATGGATGAACTGTGAGAGCTTATTGGAGAAAGAATCACACACACACACTAACTGAGAATAATGTGGCACACTAATAAACATTAAGACAACGTTCAGACAAATAATTACAAAATTACATGCTCACCTCTGTCCTGTCAACTCAAATCATAATAAACTCTATGTGATTACAAGACTGTCTAAACACTCAATTTAAATCACTTTGGCTAAGAATGAAGCTTTTTTATTTTCAAACAGCTACATGATATTGTTTTTATAGTTCATGTTAAAAGCCCTGAGTAATTGTGGCAACCCCATGAAAAACAGCTCTAACTAGACCAGTAAACATTTTAAGACACGCTGACACGCTCAGACGGCAACTAATTATTCTAAATGTTAAGAGAAATTAGCCAGAGAGTAAGGTAAGTAGCCACCTGGAGCTAAGGGCTGAGAGAGAGACAGCAAGGGGGAGGGAGAGGGGGGGGAGACAGCAAGGGGGAGGGAGAGGGGGGAGAGAGACAGCAAGGGGGAGGGAGAGGGGGGGAGACAGCAAGGGGGAGGGAGAGGGGGAGAGAGACAACAAGGGGGAGGGAGAGGGGGAGAGAGACAGCAAGGGGGAGGGAGAGGGGGGGGAGACAGCAAGGGGGAGAGAGAGCGGGAGAGAGACAAGCAAGGGGGAGGGAGAGGGGGAGAGAGACAAGCATGGGGGAGGGAGAGGGGGAGAGAGACAGCAAGGGGGAGGGAGAGGGGGAGAGAGACAGCAAGGGGGAGGGAGAGGGGGGGGAGACAGCAAGGGGGGAGGGAGAGGGGGAGAGAGACAACAAGGGGGAGGGAGAGGGGGAGAGAGACCAGCAAGGGGGAGGGAGAGGGGGGGGGAGACAGCAAGGGGGAGTGAGAGCGGGAGAGAGACAAGCAAGGGGGAGGGAGAGGGGGAGGAGAGACAAGCAAGGGGGAGGGAGAGGGGGGGAGAGACAGCAAGGGGGAGGGAGAGGGGGAGAGAGACAGCAAGGGGGAGGGAGAGGGGGGAGAGAGACAGCAAGGGGGGGGAGAGGGGGAGGAGAGACAGCAAGGGGGAGGGAGGGGGGGGCAGCAAGGGGGAGGGAGAGGGGGGGGAGAGACAGCAAGGGGGAGGGAGAGGGGGAGAGAGACAGCAAGGGGGAGGGAGAGGGGGAGAGGAGACAGCAAGGGGGAGGGAGAGGGGGAGAGAGACAGCAAGGGGGAGGGAGAGGGGGGGAGACAGCAAGGGGGAGGGAGAGGGGGGGGGGAGACAGCAAGAGGGAGGGAGAGGGGGGAGAGAGACAGCAAGGGGGAGGGAGAGGGGGGTAGATAGAGAGACAGCAAGGGGGAGGGAGAGGGGGAGAGAGACAGCAAGGGGGAGGGAGAGGGGGAGAGAGACAGCAAGGTGGAGGGAGAGGGGGAGAGAGACAGCAAGGGGGAGAGAGAGGGGGGGAGACAGCAAGGGGGAGGGAGAGGGGAGAGAGACAGCAAGGGGGAGGGAGAGGGGGGGGAGAACAGCAAGGGGGAGGCGAGAGGGGGGGGGGAGACGGGGGAGGAGACAGCAAGGAGGAAGTTGATGCGCGGGAAGGAGAGACGAGGGAGAGAGACAACAAGGGGAGGGCGAAGAGGGGAAGAGGAGAAGAGAGAGAGACAAGCAAGGGGGGAGGGAGATGGGGGGGAGAGACAGCAAGGGGGCGGGCGGAGAGGGGGGAGAGAGAGAGAGCCGCAAGGGGAGGGAGAGGGGGAGAAGAGACCGCAAGGGGGAGGGAGGGGGGGGCAGCAGCAAGGGGGAGGGAGAGGGGGGAGAGCGGAGGAGAGACCAGCAAGGGGGAGGGAGAGGGGGGAGAGAGGCAGCAAGGGGGAGGGAAGAGAGGGGAGAGGAAGCAGGACAGCAACGGGGAGGAGAGGGGAGAGGGGAGAGAGACAGCTAAGGGGGAGAGGAGAGGGGGAGACGAGACAGCAAGGGGGAGGGATGAGGGGGGTGAGATGAAGACAGCCGCAAGGGGGAGGGATGAGGGGGAGGGCGAGGCCGGGGAGAGACAGGCAAGAGGGAGGAGAGGGGGAGAGAGACAGCAAGGGGGAGGGAGGAGGGGGGGTAGAGAGACAGCAAGGGGAGGGAGAGGGGAGAGGAGAGACAGCAAGGGGGAGGGAGAGGGGGAGAGAGACAGCAAGGTGGAGGGGAGAGGGGGAGAGAGACAGCAAGGGGGAGAGAGAGGGGGGGAGACAGCAAGGGGGAGGGAGAGGGGGAGAGAGAGACAGCAAGGGGGAGGGAGAGGGGGAGAGAGACAGCAAGGGGAGGGAGAGGGGGAGAGAGACAGCAAGGGGGAGGGAGGAGGGTGAGGGGGGGGTGGAGAGAGAGCAAGTGAGAGAGAGAAAGAGAGAGTGCGAGAGAGAGACAGAGAGAGGGTGATGAAGGAGGGGAGAGAGAGAGACGGAGAGAGGGGATGAAGGAGGGGGAGAGAGAGAAATGAAATAACACTACACACTGTGTGTGTGTGAGTGTGTGTGTGTGTGTGTGTGTGTGTGTGTGTGTGTGTGTGTGTGTGTGTGTGTGAGTGTGTGTGTCTGTGTTTTTCCTGGGGGAGGTCTGTGAGTGAGTGAGCACTTCCTTTAACGATAATAAATAGAAGAAGGAGATGAGAGGTCCCCTATCTTCTAATGTCCGTCTGTATCCAAAAGTCCTCCTCTCACAGTGACAGAGCAACACAGATAACTGACTGACAGACTGGGATTCCTAGAAACACTCTGTACAAGGAGATCAGCCCAATCCCATGTCCACCTCTAGCCTCTGCTCCTACTCTCGTGTCTTTAAAAGATAGGCTGGTGAAGGTAAACATCAATCGAATGACAAATTTAATAGATGCCCGTCTCCTCCTGTTGCTAAGCAACATTAATTCAGAGGTTCCAAGAAAGGTGTGTGAGTTGTGACAGGTACACGTGTAACATCACCTCCCTCTGCCTGCTGATTATCGAGAGGCTCTGTGTGAACATAATGTATTGCAGGCAACAATACTTATAGTTGAGTGAAATTTACAATATTAAATGTATAACTTTTTTATGGTCATAAAATGATGTTGTTTTCATATTATCAACTCAAAATAAATATTCAGTTCACTAGCTAAAATAACATGTATGTTACTAATTTACAAGGATATAATATTGTTTTGGGGGGGGTTAAAAATGATTATTTTGCTGTAGTTAGCCTTCTCCAGATGGTTGATCGTTATAGATGTGAACGTTTTCTCACCTCCGTGAGAAACTCCAAATATTGACTCGCCTGATGCTAGCACCCCACTGGACCACTGAAACAGCCTGCCCAAGCACAGCCGGTGTGTGTTTGCATGCATGTGTGTGTTGTCACGCCTTGGTCTTAGTGTTTTGTGTTTTCGTTATATATTTGGTCAGGCCAGGGTGTGACAGGGGT